>NC_060140.1:675958137-676261731 GCF_021461385.2 Schistocerca piceifrons | reverse complement strand
CAGACTTTCTTTCCCACCAATTTCCCGATGGGGGGGAGGGGAGGGGAGGGGGGAAGAGCGGTGAGGTAGCGGGTGGCGGGGGAGGGGTTGAGGAGGGGAGGGGAGGGGGCTTGTTACATTACTGTAGGTGGCCCAATTGACTTATTTGCCCGCCAAATTCCCACCATAATGTTACTGCAAGGTACCCACATCTATGCCCATCAGCTTGGATCCTCCTTGATGTTGATCTTGAATAAATTTGGCATCAGTGCAGAATGGGGCGATGCTGTCTTTGACCCATTACTCACGCGAACTTCTAAGCTTTGGCCCTTCTTTTCGCATGTGTCAACATCTTGCTGTTTGAAGGGTTGCTGAGCCTGATGGTGCTTCCACTCTTACAGAGGAAGGCTGTAAGTACCTTTGAGCTAAATAGCTAAATTTCAAACTCCTGTGACTGAGTGGGAGGCAGTTACGGTGTTTCTTTAAAATAACCCTATTATTGTGATGCACATGGTAAGTGGCATGGTCTTTGACCACAGTAAGGACCTCACCCCACTTGCTCTATCAAGACAGATCACGTTCCACAATTTCGTACATAATCCGTAAGTATACATGTCCTGCCGTCCGAGAATTGTATCTGACTGGCATGATTTATGGTGAAATTTGTGTCAGAGATCATACAGAATTCAGGTGCTAGGATCCTGTCATGATGCTGATGACCAACAGCGTGTGAAGTTTAGACAATTCGTTCTGGGTGGAGAGACTGAAGGTAATTTCCTTCTACATTCAGTGTTTAGTTATACTGTGTTCTATTTACATCCAAACGTTGACCAACACATCGTAACAACATGAGCATTCAGCAGCCACATTCGACTACCAAGCATGAGAAAGACTCTGAGGAACTTCATGTGTTGTTGAGGTATGCTGAGAAAAGATTCATGACCCGTTTTATTTTGCGGTAAAGGCTGTTGCTGTGTTCAGGTGCCTGGATATGTTGGTGATTTTGTTTTTTCCACAATGGAGAATGTACAGCATTAAGAGCCATCGCAGTGGCACCAGCATGTGATAGGATTTCCTAAACATCAGCCGCTTGATCGATAAATGGGCTCATAGTGTCTGAGGAATCTCTTATTGTACCATTGGCCTGCTTGGTCGACTTATCTAAGAGAATGCAATTCTTTTGAGGGGTTTTAAAAGACTCTTTGCAGTCACTTTGGGTTAAGTATCCTGCAGCATAGCAACTTTTGCGAATAGAGTTATTTCGCTAAAGAATGGGATGAATTTACTGTCTGGCTGTCTGTCTTGGCATCCGGTCGAGGACACACTGAACGTTTGTGAAAGATAAAAACGTAATTGTAAAAACTACACCAGTCCTGTGTGTGCAAACATGTAAGAGAATCGTCGTTGTAAGGTCGGTTGATTTTCGTTGAGCAGTCCTAAATGCTACTTAAAATTTTTCTAGAAGATATTCTGTGAAACCTGATTACTTCTGTATTTCTGGCAAAGAAGCTAACTGAATATTATCGAGGTGTTTATGTGGGCATACTGGATGACCATTAAGCAGAATTGTCTCGCTCGTTGTACGTGCGGTGCGCCGCCGTGTTACAGCACTAGTGTCGACTGCCAGGGTAAAATACAAGATCTCGACCGCTGTGCATCTTGCTTCTTGAAGCGAGGAGCGTGGACATATCTGCATTGCAATAGTACAACGAGGACGTGGTCTCACCACGTTGTCCACTTTTCATGCAGAAACCAGTACTGAGATTTAGACTACGCGTTAACACGATTTATTGAAACCTTAATCCGCATTATCTTCGACCACATAGGTTACAACTCAGGCGGCTAAGAAGATATGCTATTACTTTTTAATTTATGTAATTGTTTATTTTATTCTTTTAATATAATGTTGAAAAGTATTACTTTCATATTTTTTTCCTTGTTTCAAACGGCTATTAAGAATGATATAAGTGTCGAAAGCGATTAGACAATGGACAGTGTATGTGGGCATTGACTCGTAACCTGTGTAGTCAAATTTGTTGTTGTCACCGACGCTCGTAGTAACAACGTGAAAAATGTGAGCGACATTATTCTCAATGGAATAACCTTTCTTAGTTACAGGCGTATACTTAGTGCGATGTCGTGCATAGTTGCACTTAACTTTGATCAGATGTAAAGTGTAATGAAAATGCCGACTCAGATCCCAAACAGAATACTGTCCGGAAACGGTGGCATTAGAAGGCATTTCATATCGGAGGGGCTGTTAAGAAATTTTAAGTTATCGTGCATAACGTTTTAGTGAGGATTGTTCTAACATACAGTGTTGAATCCTGGACGAAACTGGATTAAAAGCAACTCGGTGTATTTGAAAGAAGAATGTTGCGATAAATTCTTGGGCCAGCGGAAGAAAATATGGCTGGAGGAAACTCCGATATCTTACCTCGCTCTTTAGTGTTCAACCCTGAGCTTGGTTTGCATCAGTACGACATTCCCCTCATTTGTCTGCCTTCTCTTCATTTCCGTGTATGCAGCGTACCTCACATCATTCATACACTGAGGTGACAAAAGTCACCTAATATGATGTCGGACCACCTTTCGACCGGCGTAGTGCAGCAACTGGACTCGGCATGGGTTCAGCTAGTCTTTGGAGGTCCCCTGCAGAAATATTGAGCCAGTCTGCCTCTAAGGCCGTCCGTAATTCCGAAAGTGTTGCTGGTGCAGGATGTTGTGCAACAACTGACCTCTCGCACGTCCCATAAATGCTCGATGGGATTCCCGTCGGGCCACCTCGATGGCCAGATTATTCGCTCGAATTGTCCAGCAAACCAACTGCGAACAATTGTGGCCAGGAGACATGACATAAACTCCATGAATGGCTGCAGGTGGTCTCCAAGTAGCCGAACATAAACATTTTCAGTGAATGATCGGTTCAGTTGGAGCAGAGGACTGAGTCCATTCAAAGCAAATACAGTTCACTCCGTCATGGAGCCTCCACCAGTTCGCTCAGTTTCTTGTCGACAGCTTGGACCTATAGCTTCATGGGGTCTGCGCCACACTCGAACGTTACCATCAGCACTTATTAACAGAAATATGACCAGGAACCAGATTCCCAGACTTCCAGCATCCAGTAGATATCGTCATGAGCCCAGGAGAAGCTCTGCAGGCCATGTTGAGCTGTTAGCAAAGCCACTCGAGTCGGTCGTCTGCTACCACAGCCCATTAATGCCAAATTTCGCCACGCTGTCCTAACTGATACGTTCGTCGTACATTCCAAATTGATTCCTGCGGTTATTTCACGCACTGCTCTCGGTCATTAAGTGAAGGCTGTCGGCCTCTACGTCGGAAGTGGCCTGAAATTTGGTGTTCTCGGCACTGTCTTCACACTGTGGGTCTTGGAATATTGGATTCCCTAACGAAATGTCCCATGAATCTACCTACAAAGTCTCTTAACCTCATTCTTGCACTCATAATGTCATCGTAAACCTTTTCAAATGACTCATATGAGTACAAATGAGAGCTTTGCCAATGCACATCCCCTTTATATCGTCTGTACATGATACTACCGCACCTATGTATGTGCATATCGTTAAACCACGTTTTTTCTCACCTCAGTATAATATGTGGCATGTGTCTCATCCTTGGTCGTACCCGGTGACCCATTACCTCAATAGCTACTTCTCCTGTTGTTCCAGTGATGTTGAGTGTTAACGTTTTCTACGAGTTTGTACTCGTATCTTCTTATTTGGGTGTGCTACAAAGAGATATGGTTTATTGTACTCTGTCAGAACTTCTTAATTGGTAACTGTGTCTCTTCAGCTGATCTTCATCATGGTTCTATAGTACCAAAGCTCCAGGATGTATAATGATCTTGTAACTTAGAGAGTTTAGTGCTATCAACCTGAGCTTCTGCCATAATTCCTTTCTTTATTTACCACACCAGTTACGGCCATCTGACGATCATCAGGTCATAAAAGTGTTCACGGTTTCATGTTGGTTGAAATATAAAATCATTATCCTCAAATGATAAACTACAAAATACATTGTTATCATGTCGTAATATAGATTACGTCGTCAACCTATAAAAAACTTACTTGGTAGTATACACATTCATTTTATATTTCACCAAACATGAAGCTGTGAACACTTCTATGAACCTGATGACGTCCAGTCGACTGAAACTGGTTGTGTAAAAAAAGCATTTTATCAGCACCTCAAGAGAGTAACATGGCATTTTTCTAATATATTCGAGCTGTTGGTCGCCACCTCCTGAAAATTAATTGTCTCTCGTTTCCATACTTCCCAAGTTTCACTCCCGTACAGGACCACAATCCATATGCTTTAACGATCCGTTTCCTAATATTCTGAGCAATGTCCAAGCTGGTGAGCTAATTCTTCTTCAAATGAAATGCAAAGCTGTCGGCGTAATTTCTTTCCGTAATTTCTTTCCGGCTTCTACCAACCTTTGTGATTCTGCTTTCCAACGTAGATAAATATCACTATCACTTCTAGCTCCTTTTTCGAAATTCCTTTCTTAGGGTTCCATATTTTTCTGCTTGTTTATTCTCGTACCATACTGATTACAAAAGTCTTTCCATTATGCTGAGGACCCTCTTCGTATTCGTGACCACAGATAATCATATGCATAACGCAGCGTCTCTCTTCTACCAATTAATTTTGATCCCCACCTCGGTTGTTTCTCGAACATCGTCTATAGCTTCCTGGAGGTAAGCACTGAATATAGGAGGAAAGAGAGCACAACCAAGTCTCATGCCATTTATAACTTTTGTTTCATGCTCCTGATGAAGATTGCTAATCTCAACCAATTCGTTTTTATAGAAGCTGAGCATGACATGTGTGTCTCAGTATTTTAGATCTGATTCCTTCAGCACTCTGAACATCTCATTTTAAATGTCATTTCCAGGTCCTAAGCGGCAATATAACGTGTGTTTCTGTAATTCACCGCTTTCAGCTGTACGTGAACGTTTACAGTAACACGACCTATTTCGTGATGTCAAATCACACCTTCAGGTGGACGCCTACAGGATAGGAAACCTACAGTAGACATTACGATGAAAAAGACACCTATTCTAATCATCTACGCTCTATGACAACCAATATGAAATACCCGCCATCAAAACATCGAAGCTCTGGCACGGGAAGAACAACTTTTAGATGGACGCCTCAAGATGTGATTTGACAGCACGAAACCGGTCCAGTGCCTGTAAAAGTTCATATACAACTAAAAGCGGTATATGTCAGTAACGTGAGTTACTTCAGCTGTGGTTGTCCTCAAAAGGAAGCTATTTATATAAGTTGATTAACTTTTTCATATTTATTTTTCGGTAAGAAACCTCTCCTGAATCAAAACTGATCTTCACTCAGTGTATCCTCCACTTTCTCTCTCAATTCTCCGCAGTATTATCTTTATGATAATTGTTTGTAGTGCGATATTATATTTCAGCTTCGGTGTGGATCAAATTTCGTAGCTGCCTTGGTATCCCTACTTTTTTACAGATAGATCTAATCAGTTTCAGCAGTATAATTTTCATGCTAACAGCTCCTGTTGTCATTTGAATCTCCATTAAGGCTGACGACGTGTACTGAGAGATAATATTTTCAATGCAGTGCCTAAAGAAACCAATAGGATTGGAAGATCAAAACAGAGGCGAAGGGAAGATGTCAGATACGGCATATACAACATTGTAATCCAGAACTGGAAGAGCATGACACTAAAGAGAAAGGAATGGAATATTCATCTATAGAAGGCTAAGGCTGCATATACACGTCAGAAGTTACTTTTAATATAGAGAAACCAAATCAGTAAAAAGTCATATTCCTAAATCATGAGTGCGACAATTACAAGAAGTGTCCTTCCGAAGACGAAAATAAATGCCACGAGTAACAACTTCAGATTGTTTATAAACGTAGACATATTGAAATTAGAACAAAAACTTTGTATTAAAATACAAACTGGATATCCTTTGTCAATTACTATGTTAATTAAGCCAGATATAAATGTATGACCTGGTATAACTCTGCAGTTAAGGTTAGTAGCTACCCTTGGACTTGAGCGAAACAGTTACACATCATATCGAACTTTTTTCATTCCAAGTCATACTGCAGCGGTTTGAAACGCCTATTCCGGCCCGACTTGTACTAGATTGTTGCATCTGGCTAGAAGAACTTTCGGGTCGCGTAACAGTGCAGCCAAAATTTGGGCAAAACGTGTACCGTCAGTATTAAGTCCAATGTTAGACATAGTTTGCTCGAAACGTGAAATGCGCAAGCCTCTAGCTTGATGGCTACCGGTCACTTCTCGTCACAGACTGGCGCCATTGCGGCGACGTAGCAAAAGATGAGTGGATGGACAGCGCAGTTTCGCGATTAGTTATGAGAGGAGACTTCTGGACAACTTCATTGATTGTCGTTAGTGGATGCAGGGCCGCCCATGAGAGGAACAACTAGGTTATTAAGGAGCGATGTTTAATGCTAGGTGGTGGCTCAGCGATATAGGACGCCATAATGACTGGCCATCTCTGTTGGTTGTCCAAGGAACACACTTCAGCTCTTCTAGAAAAATATCCACATTCGAAACCACAAGTGCAATCGAGCTCGGCTCCGACGGAGCCGTTTCTGATTCAGGTGACAAAAGAAACACCACCAGCGTGCGGCCGGCAAAGGGAGAAGATGTCTTCAAGCTTTTATTGCTCAGCTTTCTTTCCACACGGCGTGAGGGTATATGATCCTGATAATGGTAATCGGTCCATCGGGTTCATACAGGTTTAGCGTTTCCTTAGGTTTTATTCTTCTATTCAGGGGGAGCAGGCCTTGCGGCGATACTGGAGTTCGCCTTCTTCCTTTTCTCATCGTCAGACAACGCATATATGGACCCATGTTATACACAAATCACAAATGCACTGCAGACAACTGTACTCAACAGATACATTTTTGACACAGCACTCAGATAGCACTAGAAAGATAAGGGGCCGTCGCGTGCGGGGTGGGGGGTAGGGGGGGAGGGGGAGGGAGAATTTTTTCCCACCAGGACGCTGAATTCTCAGAGTCCCCCAGTCAACAACATCTTGCGACTTGCCCTTTCTTTACAGCTTGAAGATGCCCGTGAAGACAATTTTCGTGCTACTAAACGCTCTCTTCAAGAGTTTCGTCCAATGGAGTGGCCAACAACTGCATCGTCCCCTTCGCCTTACTATGTGCCTCTCTCTCCAGAATGGATTAAAACTCTCCCTTTAAAAGTTTCGTCCAATGGAGTGGCCAACAACTGCACCGCCCTCTTCGTCTTACCATCTGCCCCTCGCTTGAGATTGGGTTAGTTACGTTTGGACATCATTTGGTTTGATCTGCATAATGTGTCTTGATGAACTGGAGGAACACTTTACACGTGGTCGTCTGTATTGATAATTGCCTGACTGCATCATAGCCAGTCAAAGATGTATAAGTACAAGATAACGCATCTAATATATCCGTATATCCATTAAGCTACGAGGGTAAGTCAATTATTATGCGCAAAGTAGTGCGTTTCAACGCACTTGGTCCATCGTTGTACAAGCTACATGATGCCGTCATTTAAGAAGGTTTTCGGCTGAGCTGAGAGTCAGGAATGCACCTCTCTTTTCACTGTTTCTTCCGAGGTAAATCGACGGGCCCTTAATGCCTGTTTGAGTGGGCCAAACAAGTGATAGACAGAAGGGGCAAGATTGGGACTATATGGAGGATGATCCAATACTTCAAATTTGAGTTTGTGGAGCGTTTCAGCAGTATGGACAACAGTATGCGGACGGGCATTTTCTTGCAACAACACAACGCCTTTTGACAGCAATCCTCGGAGTTTGCTTCGAACTGCAGGCTTTAGCCTGGCAGTAAGCATCTCACTGTAACGTACGCTTTGTACTGTTGTGCCCCTTTCCCCGTAATGTTCCAGTACCGGACTTTGTGCGTCCCAAAAACCGTAAGCATCGGTTTACCTGCCGACGGCTGGGTCTTGAACTTTTTCTTTCACGGCGAATTTGGATGTTTCCGTCCATACTCTGCCGTTTACTCTCCGGCTCGTAATGATGGATCCATGTTTCGTCACCAGTAATGATCCAGTCTAAGAAGTTGACCCCTTCGCTACCAAAGCGATCCAAATGTTTTTTGCAGATATTAGAGGGCGTTTGTTTATGCAACTGCGTGAGTTGTTTTGGGACCCATCTTCCACATACTCTGTGAAACACAAGTCTGTTGTGAATGATTTGGGAGGCAGAACCGTGACTAATTTGTAGACGATCTTCCACTTCGTCAATAGTTAATCGTCTGTCGAAGAGAATCATTTCACGTGAACTCTCAATGGTTTCTTCATTTGTGGCGGTAAACGGTAGTCCTGCACCTTCATCGTGCGTATCACTTGTTCGACCACTTCGGAATTTATCAATCCATTCGTAGACACTCCGTTGTGGCAAAACACTGTTCCCTCACTGTACTGAAAGTCTTTGATGAAGCCCCTGATAAGCCTTCCGACCACAAAAAGAAAGATCACTGAACGTTGCTCTTCTTTGGTGCAAATAGACAGTGGAGCTGCGATGGCGAAAATAAACAGCCTGGAGACTGCAAAGATATAACAACAAATAAACAAAGCATTCGTCTTCAACGTAAAACGTCAGTTTTACCAAAATAAACAAAAATATAACTAAATTGCGGATAACAATTGACTTACCCTCGTATTATTGAGATCCGTTTGTGTAACTGCTACGGACGCAGGTTCGAATCCTGTCTCGGGCATGGAAGTGTGTGATGTCCTTAGGTTAGTTAGGTTTAAGTAGTTCTAAGTTCTAGGGGACTGATGACCTCAGCAGTTAAGTCCCATAGTGCTCAGAGTCATTTGAACCATTTTGTAATACGTGAATACATTGTCATTCATATTTTAAAAAACTTTAATGCGTCAATTGTTCATATTGCGCTGC
Organism: Schistocerca piceifrons; assembly: GCF_021461385.2. Taxonomy (NCBI): domain Eukaryota; kingdom Metazoa; phylum Arthropoda; class Insecta; order Orthoptera; family Acrididae; genus Schistocerca; species Schistocerca piceifrons. Next base: position 676,252,798 of record NC_060140.1, on the reverse strand, counting down.
TGGTTTTCCACTTGAGTTAGTAATGTGATTAAATCAATTTTTTTTATTTTCTTCGTCATGAAAACGACAGTTGAACTCGTGCACAATTGCTTGTCATTGGTTATAATAATTCGTTATATAAAGTGAGGGACACAAATGCCCTCCAGAGGGTACATCACTATCGTATGTGTAAAATCGGTGAAATATACGTGAAAGATCTGTTTGAAATAAAAATAGTGTACCACTAACTGTTGTTTCCAGTCGTTCCTTTTGCTCCTTGTTCGCTCTCTCGAATGGACGTGCAGAGAAAGAGATCCTGTATTTAATTCTGTAATGTACGTAACAATTTGATACACGCCTTATTTCTTTCCTTTCTGTATAATTATAATCTTGCCGTTATTATGAACCATTTATACGTTTCCAGCTAATTAAGCATAGGGAAGTGGTTCATTTGGTGGCGTGGCGGTTCCGCCACTAGAGCAGCTTAACTTTCTTTTTATGCAGTCCGATTATTATTGCTACTATCACGCACATCATTTATTACATTGGAATATAACACTGTCACGGTGCTGCGACATCAGGCTTTTCCGCTCTCTACCAACGGCTTTTGTACCTGACTTCTAAAAGAGGTTGAGGATCTCAGGTAACGTGACATTACACGACGCAGTGGTAATTTAAATTTTATCATTATTACAAAATTCTAATTCTCCATATCATTGTTGTTGTTATAATCCTATTGTCGTCAATGTGAATAATTAACATTCAAAACATCGTTTCATCACTTTATCTAAACGGCAACAAATACCAAGCCTCATGTAAGACGTGTACTATATTACGTAACTGGAGACCGTGACCGTAATGATGTCGCCACAAAGCTCCCAAACACTATCGAACGGAATTTACGCTGAGCAGCTGATTCTATACGCTTTTCAAGTGTCAGGGAAGAAATTGCTTTTCACTTGCAACGCTATATATGCACTAATATACTGGCAATGTATGTGCCCCTCTAACACACGCGATAGTGCTACGAGTACAGTCGTTGACGAAAATCTAGACAGTCAGTTTGTAGGCTCTGAAGCCGTTAGTGGTGATAACTGACAGCAGTGACCAAATGCAATACTGCTGCTTACTGTGGGATATCCTGTTCGAGGATGAACGATTTATCATATGTGTCATCATTTTCCTAAAAGACAGTTGCTGATTTGAGTTGGACTAATTTACCCCTACCATTTCTGAGGTTTTGGGACAGACAGAATCTATGTTCTGATTGAAGAAAGCCTATTAAACTTCTCTATAATAACTGTGTAGGATTCCATGACCAGCACCGGACTTATTAAAAGCATTCTTGTGTATAGCCGCGTCGACATGTAAAATGCTTAGAACACTAAACTGTAACAACGCGTCCAATGATATGTATTGACCTTCGTCAGAACAAAGACTGGTTAGCTGTGGTGTGGATTCATCAATATATTGCTTTTCTGACGGTGTCATTAGACCACTAATGGTACCTTTATTGGATTTAACTGTGGTATAAGGCCAGAAGGGGAGTATATATGGCCGACTATCTGTGGGCTGCACAGCTTGCTAGTAAAAAGTATACCTCTACGAATTACCGTCAGGTTTTGGGGGGCCGCTTTTTTCCCGCTGTTAGTGGCGGATACTGCCGCGATCGTATAACAATTAATAATCGTATGTACATATGCCATCGTCTTTGCGCTATTAACAGCAGGAAATACTAATTGCAAGCAAGCCGCACAATTCACAACCCCTCACCTTCACTCCTGCCCCCCCCCCCCCCCCACCCCCTCCGCGGCTCCGGTGACATTTTAGAGACAATTAAATCTAATAAATGTGGCGTTTGTGGTCCAATGACAACGTCGGGAAAGCGGTATGTGATGGAGCCACAACTCAGCTAATCATTATTTGAGCTCCAAAAGCCAGCAGCCATTCGTTCGAAACGTCGATATACACTAATGGACAAAATCGCAACACTAGAAAATAATTAATGTAGAGTAATGATATATCGGAAGTACATTTGTCTGGGTAACATACTTCAATGATTTAGATTGCAACATCATGGTTTAAGCGCGAGTTAAGACAGTGCAAATGTGAAATGCTGGTACGTTAATAAACTATTGTAACCGCCAGAATGTTGAACGTAATGATGCAAATGTGCATTCATTGTGCTGTACACGTGTCGAACGTCTGTCTGTGGGATGGAATTCCATACCTGTTGCGCTTGGTCGGTCAATGGAGGCACGGGTAATGGTGTTTGCGGACATCGCTGGAGTTGCCCGAGGATGGCCCAAATGTGCTCGATTGGGGACAGTTCTGCCAAGGAAACATGCCAACACTGTGTACAGAATGCTGGGTTACAACCGTGGTGTGCGAAAGAGCGTTATCTTGTTGGAAAATAACTCCTCGAATGCTGTTCACGAATGGCAGCACAACAGGTCGAATCACCAGACTGATGTAAAAATTTGCAGTCAGGGTGCGTGAGAAAACCACGAGGTGCTCCTGATGCCATAAGAAATCACTCCTCAGACCATAAGTCAGGTTTGGGTCCAGTGTGACTTAGCATGCAGGCAGGTTGGCTGCAGGCTCTCAACTGGCATCCTCCTAACCAACACGTGGCCATCATTGGCACGAGGCAGAACCATCTTTCATCAGGAAACACAATACACTTGCACCCTGCCCTTCATTGAGCTCTCACTTGACAACACTATGTCGCTAATGGCAATGGTCTGAAGTCAGTGGAATGCAGAATACAGGACGTCTGTATCAGAGGTGCTCTTGAAGTAATCGATATGTAACCGTTTGTTCTATCACTATGGTGCCAAATGTCGACCGTACATTCCTGTGATTCCCTCTGATAGCAGTCATGGGCAGTGACTACATTCCTGCCAAGTCTTTCTGCAATATAGTAGAAGGAACATCCCGCTTCGTGAAGCCCTATTGCATGACTTCATTCGTGATGTGTTCATAATGAGGTTCTTGACTAACATCTACTCATCCCATCCATCGTCAAAGGTAACTAACACTCACGACAATTACAGAGCGTATTTAAAGCAAACCTGATCTGCATCCTCATAGTGGTGCTACTAGATGTAGAAACACGCCTATCAACTTACGTTAATGTAGCACAACTCCTTCTTGGTGTCGCGTTTACTTTTCCGCCAGCGTATCATTTGAAGTATTTTGAAGATCATGCTGATGTATGCCCAAACGCTATTAATAAGATGCTCTATACCTATTTTATTTATATATTTGATAGCTATGCTTATACGAAGAACTAACTGTAACATTAAATCATACTGTGAATGTTACAGATTAATCACAGGAAACACTAATTTTGTCCCTTATGATGACTTTGAAAGCAATCAGACATTGTGGAAACAATTTTGAAATGGAATCCGAAACGCAGAAATAGCGAAATTACAGACGAGTACAAATTTGTAATACTTAAGTGGAAAAATGCTACGAATTATGGCAAGTAAAGTTGCGTTTGCAACTCCAAGATCGACATGCACGAATTTTCGCAATGATTATTGTGCAGATCCAATCTTGAATACAGGTACAGCTGCCTATGCAGCTTCAACACGATACCACAGTTCATCAAGAGTAGTGACTGGCGTATTGTGACGAGCCAGTTGCTCGGCCACCATTGACCGGACGTTTTCAATTGGTCAGAGATCTGGAGAATGTGCTGGCCAGGCAGCAGTCGAACATTTTCTGTACCCAGAAAGGCCCGTACAGGACATGCAACATGCGGTCGCTCATTATCCTGCTGAAAAGTAAGGTTTGGCAGGGATCGAATGAATGGTAGAGCCACGGGTCGTAATACATCTGAAATGTAACGTCCACTGTTCAAAGTGCCGCCAATGCGAACAAAAGGTGACCGAACGTGTAACCAATGGCACCCCATACCATCACGCCGGGTGATACGCCAGTATGGCGATGACGAATACACACTTCCAATGTGCGTTCACCGTGATGTCGCCAAACACGGATGCGAGCATATGATGCTGTAAACAGAATCTGGATTCATCCGAAAAAAATGATGTTTTGCCATTCGTGCACCCAGGTTCGTCGTTCAGCACACCATCGTAGGCGCTCCTGTCTGTGATGGAGCGTCAAGGGTAAACGCAGCCAAGGTCTCCCAGCTGATAGTCCAAACTGCTGCAAACGCCTTCGAACTGTTCGTGCAGATGGTTGTTGTCTTGAAAACGTCCCCATCTGTTGACTCAGAGATAGAGACGTGACTGCACGATCCGTTACAGCCATGCGGATAATATGCCTGTCATCTCGACTGATAGTGATACGAGGCCGTTGGGATCCAGCACGGCGTTCCGTATTACCCTCCTGAACACACCAATTCCATATTCTGCTAACAGTCATTGGATCTCGACCAACACGAGCAGCAATGTCGCGATACGATAAACCGGAATCGCGGTAGGCTACAATCCGACCTTTATCAAAGTCGGATACGTGATGGTATGCATTTCTCCTCCTTACACGCGGCATCACAACAACGTTTCACCAGGCAACGCCGGTTAACTGCTGTTTGTGAGTGAGAAATGGGTCGGAAACTTTCATGTCAGCACGTTGTAGGTGTCGCCACCGGGCCCAACCTTGTGTGAATGCTCTGAAAAGCTAATCATTTACATATCACAGCATCTTCTTCCTGTCGGTTAAATTTCGCGTCTGTAGCACGTCGTCTTCGTGGTGTAGCAGTTTTAATGGCCAGTAGTGTATTTGTGTTACTGTTACTGTTAACAATAAATGAAAACTTAATCAGTCTTCACCTATTATAAGGGGCGTTCAAGACGAAACGAGCCGGAGACAGAACCACAGAAAACAGTACATGTATGTTAGAAGTATTGACCCTGGCTGTTGATACACTTCTCCCACTGTGGCACAAGACGGTGAATGGGTGTCTCATAATATTCCCAGTGCTGCGATGTTAACCAGTTCCGCACGTACAGCTGGACGTCGTCCGAGGTGAATGTCTTGCTCCTCAGAGCCTTTTTTAAGGGGACCATAAATAGCGTAATCACAGGGAGGGAGGTCCGGACTGCATGGAGGGTGGCCGAGAACCTGCCGTTTGATTTTCTGCAGGACTTCCGCGACTCTGTTGACCATATGAGGCCTTGCATTGTCTTGGAACAGAATGACTCCACGGGTGAGATGCCTGGTCGTTTTGATTTGATCTTTTGGGGAAGTGTGGTCAAGGTTTGCGAGTAACGCTAGATATTTACTGTTGTCTCGTGCTGCAGGAGGTGAATCATCAGGGCGCCATATTGGTTCCCTGAAAAAGGGGCAAACGATTCACCTTTGACGACGACATCCAGCTGTAAGTGTGGAACTGGTTAACATCGCGTCCCTGAAAATTTTATGAGACAGCCATTCACCGCCTTGTGTCACAGTGGGACAATTGTCTCACCAGCCAGGGTAAATACTTCTAACATGCAGGTGCTGGTTTCTGTAATTATGTTTCCGGCTCGTTTCGTTTTTAACTCCCCTTGTAATACAAATCTTCACCTCATAATCTATAAAATTAATCTAAAGAATAATTATGGAAGAACTACTTAAATAATTCAAGTGTAATTCTGAGCTTATAAAAAAGTACAGTACTCGATTCTAATACTCAACAATACTACAGTAAACTTCAATGAATGATTTGAAAAGATCCAATGCCAAGTAGTATTACTCGATAGTTGACGTCTGTCACTCGCTGCTACGGTGTTGCCACATCGGTCGCCGGATACCGCTCGGTTACAGGTAGTACGTAAACACTGCAAGTCACTTCCCAAATTCTGTTAAAGTGTAACGCGGAGCAATGTTGGAAGCGGGCGCAGTGAAGTATGTCGGAAAAGTGGTTCAAATGGCTCAGAGCACTATGGGACTTAACTGCAGAGGTCATCAGTCCCCTAGAACTTAGAACTACTTAAACCTAACTAACCTAAGGACATCACAAACATCCATGTCCGAGGCAGGATTCGAACCTGCGACCGTAGCGGTCGCGTGGTTCCAGACTGTAGCGCCTATAACCGCTCGGCCACTCCGGCCGACAGTATGTTGGAAATGCGAGATGCTATGCCTACTGCTGATTATGAGTGACCAATGACTGAACTACGCCAGGAGACCCGTTTTGCAACCCTGGATTTAAATTCATGTCTTAAGCTAAACATTACCTCCTGATGTGTTTTTTATCCGGGAAAGTGGAGGTCAACAATCTGCGGCAGAACAAAATTAACGATCCCTTTGTTCACAGTTATTAAAGCTGAACTCAATACGAAAAATTTCAGTGTCAGCGCTAAAAGGAAACGTAATTTTTTGCTGTCATTGGTTAACTGAAACTTTCCTACAACTGACTACACGAGCTGCAGCGTTACCAAACAATCAACAGATTGGAAACGGCACAGACAGATTGCATACGAAAAGAAATGATAGGCAGGAAAGTAAGAACAAATAAAAAAGTCAGTAAGATGACGAAAAAGACGTGGCAAAGAGTTAGAAATTAAAAAATTACATTTAAACGTATTAACTGAGTAAAACTGGTAATCAGATTCTATCCACTAGATTTAGAAATAAAATAATTTCACGACGTATGACGACATTCTAACCAACGACTTTTAGCGCGACACGTTAATACGCTAACCATTGTGCTCAAGTACAATGCTGAGTTTCATTTTTAAGTTCTACACTGTGATCACTCAGTCGCATTGATGAACTGGAGCCTTGAAAACCTCGATTTCACGCAATGTCCTGAGAACCTTATCTAATGTAGGCCGAACTCTGTGATTATGATAACGACATATGTGACGCTAAATCGCGTATTGTGCGGAAATATCCCGTACTGTTCAGTTAGTGATGTGTATGAAAATTAGGTACTTCATTAGCGTCCTTAAGTATGTGTGTTGTTCATGGTGTGGTTATCACGTATGATGAAATACGAAATAAAATTTCCACACCCATGAAAGAAAGAACGCTGGATGAGAAATTGGAATTGAGCTGACCAGTTGTTGTTGCAGTTTGGCAACGGTGAGCTGTTCTCACTGGAGTAAACCGGCTCCAACGTATAAAGTGCTGACTATTAAATTTTTTTTAATCAGACTATAGTTAAATCAATGTTACTAATCACTCAAATACTGTTTGAATTCAAAACAGGTTTTTTAAAGACTGGCTTCTGCTTTACAGTACTAGATCTGTACTTTGCATTAAATCTGTGGGGTATAGAGATGGTTGGTTTTTGCCATAAGGAGTACCAGGGCACAGTTCCAATAACGGCTCACGTCTGCCAAATACCGTACAGCTTACTTTGTCTTCCCCTCGTCCATGGCGTGCTACCATTCGTTATCCAGCAGCTTTTCCACAAATTTTCGCATCTAGGAAACCTCGCCCCGCAAAGAGGCGCTTACAGCTTGGCGGTTGTTGTACGATTCCTCGTATGAACGCGATTGGTAAGCATTCTTCCCACGCGTGGTATGCCTTTTTCTTTCATACTTCTCTACCGCCTTAGCAGAGATGACTTTCCATCTGTCTTTCCCGTATCTGTTCTTTCTGTCATTTCTGTTTCTCGATTCCAGTACATGGACGAACAAAATACCAATTTACAGTATTTAACTGCATAATACCTACATACAATTCAAAGAAAAAACGAAACACTTTTAAGTTTTGAACATGGCTGCGTCGTCAGAGACCGTTTACAAAGTAAAGTGAACAGCGATAGCAGACCATGGTCGTAAAAAAGGGGAGACTTTTGATCGAGGTTTCGGCATAGCTATGACTGACTTCAACAGAAATAAAAATCTCTCAAATTGCATATGACATACTTACAAAATTACAGGAAAGAAAAAAAATTATGGTGTAATTACTGCAAGTAACACAAAAAAGAAACAGTACCTACATGTCACGTATTAAATTAAAAATCAAGCGATAAAGCTTTAGTCACAAAATTTTTAAAACAAAATGCATAAAAGGCAAGCCACTATAGGCTCCTCACATGCGTCGAGTTACGGTAGCATGAGTCTGAGGCACCAAGTGTACAATCTAATAGTCGCAAATACAACAGCTTACTTAACATTCAAAATGTAGACAGAAATGATACGTTGAACATTATTTTGTACATGAAGTAAAAAGCAACAATTGTATCTGACAGCAGTAGACACGGTAACAAAATATCTACGTAAGAGATCGTGAAACAGTTAAAGGCTGAAAACGCCAGTTTAAAATACAAAGAAAGCTGAATAACTCAACGAGCGGAAAAGAATGGTATAACATGAAATGCAGTTAATACAAACTTTTAAGAAAGAAAAAAATTAGAGGCGATTTAAATAGAAAAAATATTTCGGTAAATACATGAGAGCACCGGCCACTGTGACCGAGCGGTTCTAAGCGCTTCAGTCTGGAACCGCGCGACCGCTACGGTGGCAGGTTCAAATCCTGCCTCGGCCATGGATGTGTGTGATGTCCTTGAGTTTGTTGGGTTTAAGCAGTTCTGAGTTCTAGGGGACTGATGACCTCAGATGTTGTCCCATAGTGCTCAGAGCCATTTGAACCATTTGAACTACACGAGGGAACACGCAATCAAATATTAAGTAACGGCTTTATGTCACTGAAAATGCTTTTATTGCGTAATTGTAGCTGCTCATTACGAATGAGGCCATCATTACGAGAAAGATGTTAAAATATTTATAATTCTTCTAGAACATCTAATCTACGGCCTTTCTTCTCAATGTGCAAAATGTTCATCTCATGAAAAGCTGAAATCAAAAGGTGGTCGGCATAAGATGAAGGGAAAACTGTCTGGGTTGATTGCAGAAAACGTAAGGGGGGCACTGTCACAAGTGATAAAATACCAGTGGTCACAGGTGTCAGAGGGATGCCTTTTTTAGGATAGGGAAGGGGGAAAGAAAACGAGTTTTAAGAGAGATTGGCAGACACACTCAGTTTGAGAAAACAGATGAACAGGAATAAGATTTTAGCATACAGATTCCATTTAAACAATGTTTAAAAGAAAGTAATCACAAACTGCCAGTTCATCTTCGCCAAAGCAGTTATAATCCCATTAGTATGCAGTATCAGTTATTTTTATTACACCAGAACATTCCGGGACTCAGAAATAAAATTGATGAACTACTCATTTGTATTGATGAAATGAGTTCATCTAACCAAATTGACATAATCTGCCTCTCTGAACATCAAGTGACCACTGGCGATTCAGGATTCCTACTTCTGCAGAGAAGATATGGATGGAGGAGGAGTTGCCACATTTATTGAAAACTGCTATAAATTCAAGAACATTGACATTAATAAATTATGTTTAGACCAGCATCTAGAAGCATGTGCAACAGAAGTAGAGTTCCATAACAGATCCTATTTAATAGTAACTATTTACCGAGCACCTGCAGGAAATTATAATCTATTCATAAATCATCTAGAAGCTCTTTTGGGTTATTTAACAGGAAGAAACAAGGAAATTTTGATTGCTGGTGACTTTAATACAGATTTTCTAATGCAATATTCCAGTAAACATTTACTGCAGTTAGTAATGTTGTCTTTCGATCTAACTCACACTGTAAACTTTCCAACTAGGATCACTAAATCCTCAAGGACAGCCATTCATAACATTTTTATAGACAAATCAAAGGAACAAAATCATATCATAAAACCTGTAATAAATGGACAATCAGATCATGACATGCAGCTCCTTATTTTAGATGTAAATTCTGAGCAGATTATCAAGACTGCTAAGTCTGAGTACAGGAGAGTAGTCAGTCAACTATAAATTGAGTGTTTTAGAAAACTGCTCAAAGATATGAACTGGAAAGATATTTATAGTGCCCATGACATGAATGAAAAATATAATACACTAATGAACAATGTCAGTACCATGTTTGAAAACTGTTTTCCTCTAAAAGTTACTCAAATTAAACAGAAGTCTATAATAAAATGAAGGATTACACAAGGAATAAAGATTTCCTGTAAGACAAAAAGGAAAATGTATCTGTCGACCAAGAATAGCTCCAATACTGATGATTTAGCTAAATACAAGGAATACTGTAAAATATTAAAAAAAGTAATTCAGACATCTAAACAAATGCACTACGAGAAGAAGATAGCAGTGTCAGGAAACAAAATAAAAATAATATGGGATATAGTGAAAGAGGAGACTGGTAGAACCAGAAAGGAACAGGAGCAAATAGCATCAAGGGTAGATGGCACATTAGTAACTGATGGGCATGGTGTGGCAAATCTATTTAACAAGTACTTTATATCCGTTACTGATAGAATGGGATTGTCAGGATCAGTAAATAATGGCCTTGAATATCTGAAACTAGCCTTTACAAATAGCTTCAGCTACATGAATATGTCACTCACTTCACCAAAAGAAATAACTTCCATAACAAAATCTTTGAAAAAAAAAAAGCATTCTAGTGGTTACGATGAAATATCAACAAAGTTAATTGAGGCATGTTCTTGTGAGTTTAGTACAATTCTAATTTACTTGTGTAACCAGTCAATTATAACTGGGACATTTCCTGACTGGCTAAAATATGCAGATGTTAAGCCTCTATTCAAGAAAGGGGATAAAGAGATACCATCAAACTACAGACCGATTTCACTTTTGCCAGCATTCTCAAAAATTTTAGAAAAAGTAATGTACAGGCAGCTTCTCAACCATCTGACCACAAATAACATATTATCAAAAACACAGTTTGGATTTCTGAAGGGTTCTGATATCGAGAAGGCTATTTACACCTACAGTGAAAATGTACTTAATTCATTAAATAACAGATTACAAGCAGCAGGTATTTTCTGTGATTTGTCAAAGGCATTTGATTGTGTGAACCACAACATCCTTTTAAATAAATTAGAATTCTACGGTGTCACAGGCAGTGCTGCAAAATGGTTCAAGTTATACCTAGCTACCAGGAAACAAAGGGTGTCAGTGCAAGGGACTAGTGAATTAAGTCATCAGTCATCATCAGAATGGGAAGAAATTACATGTGATGTCCCACAAGGATCCATCTTAGGGCCATTGCTTTTTCTTGTGTACATTAATGATCTCTCATCAGTTACGCTGCCAGAAGCAGAGTTCGTTTTGTTTGCAGATGACACAAGTGTTACAATAAATAGTATGTCGAGTGTAGCTCTAGAAAGATCTGCTAATGATATTTTCATGGGTATTAATAAATGGTTTAAAGCCAACTCATTGACATTAAACTTTGAAAAGACTCACTACATGCAATTCAGAACCTGTAAGAAGTTTCCACCCAGCATATGCATAAAGTATGAAGAAGAGCAGATAGAAGAGGTTGACAGTCTTAAATTCCTGGGATTACAACTTGATAATAAATTCAGTTGGGAGGAGCACATCACAGAACTGCAGAAACGCCTTAACAAATCTGTATTTGCAATTCGAGTGTTAGCAAACATAGGCGACATAAAAATGAAAAAGCTTGCATACTTTGCCGACTTTCATTCCATAATGTCATATGGTATAATATTTTGGGGTAACTCTTAAAGTCAAACAAAAGTTTTCAGAGTCCAAAAGCGTGTAATACGTATAATTTGTGGAATAAATTCACGGACGTCATGTAGAAACCTCTTCAAAGAACTGGGTATACTAACCACTGCCTCTCAGTATATGGACTCCTTAATGAAATTTGTCCTAAATAATATATCTCGTTTTCCAACGAACAGCTCAGTTCATACATACAATACCAGGAACAAAACTGATCTGCACAAAGACTTAAAAGCACTTACTTTAGTTCAAAACGGGGTCCACTACTCAGGAACACTCATCTTCAATAATTTGCCAGCAAACATAAAAAATTTAGTTAGAAATAAAGATCAATTTAAAAAGAGCCTGAAAGACTTACTAGTGGCCAATTCCTTCTACTCCATTGACGAATTTTTTTAATAGAAACAAATGATGTATTGTATATATTCATACTATTAATATTGTTATTTCAGCTAAAAAAAATAAAAAAACAGTTGACATGTTCCACATCCACGAGGATCTCCTCGGCATGGATCTATGGAACGAAAAACTAATCTAATCTAATCTAATCTCCGGTTGCTAGTGCCATTTTTTCTTAAAAGATGTTCTTTGTATCTTACTGTAAACGCACATTCTATCAGCCTGTTCTGTAATAAGAGCAAGTGTCACATAAAATCTTATAGCCACAGGAGTTTTTCAAAGGGGAACAAGTCGATTTGAAACCTTAAATTTTTTTTTCAATTTATTACTAGCTGAATCGGCAACATTACAGTTGTATTTATTAATAAGAATGCGTTGACTCTGATAGGAGATAGGCCCGAAGAAAGGAGTAGAAAAGAATGTCTTATTTTGATTGGACTCAATGATAGAGGTGCCGAGTGTAGTAACTCTTTTAACTATTTCCTTTTTAAGGATGTCGTTAACTAAGGCATGTTCGAATTCGTTATTAACTTCTATAGTTCTGATCAGATTAATTTCTTCGTCGAATTTATCTTCCGAGAGTGGAACAGAAGTAGCTCTGTGAGCAGCAGAGAGAAAGGAAGTGTTATTTATAGGAATGAGGGTGCGTGGAAGAAGTAGATACGGTCTGATCGGTGTATGTTACTTTATGAAAACCAATAAAAGAGATTTTATTTTCTCCTACTGTTAGCGTCAATTCAAGAAAGTTTTGATGGCGGGTCTCGTTTCGAGTTCATCGGTGAAGGATATTTTCTCATGAAGTTCATTAAAGAGATTGAAAATATGACCTGTACCATCTACAGGTCGTTTGTAGATGAGTAAAATAGGTATCATTAACGTATCTGACATAGGAGAGATTGCCCAGTGCTGTAGCTGAGAAACAGTTGCGGAACTTTTCTTACAGAAAATTAATGAAAATGTCAGCAAGGAAACCAGCCAATGGGTTTCCCACAGCGAGACAATCGGACTACTGATACAATTTTTCATCAAATTCAAAGCACACATATCAAAAAATGTTTTAAGTTTTGCATCAGCCAGGTTCCCAGAACTCCTGAAGACAGACGCTGTGGATATTGTATCACAGACACAGTCCCTTTGACTGTTCAGATATGTCACTAAACCCGCTCAAAGATGTAAAAAACCATGCATGATTAGCGCCTATTACACGGAAGGGGTTCGACAGCCGATCAGATCCAGCCTTTACAGCAGAAAGGAGGAACACGGCTCGTGTTGTCTGTAGTTAACCATGCCTAGACGGTCAAAACCGCGGTTAGATTGCGTCCGCATTGTTACTTTGTGTCAGTAATGGCTCTCAACAAGGGAAGTAACCAGGTGTCTCTGAGGGAACCATAGCGATGTTGTTCAGAGATGGAGGAGATACAAAGAGACAGGTACTGTCGATGACATGCTTCGCTCAGGCCGCTCAAGGGCTACTACTGCAATGAATGACGGCTACCTACGGATAATGGCTCGGAGGAACCCTGACAGCAACGCCACCATGTTGACTAATGCTTTTCATTCAGCCACAGGACGTCGTGTTACGACTCAAACCGTGTGCAATAGACTGCATGATGTGCAACTTCACTCCCGACGTCGATGGAGAGGTCCATCTTTGCTACCACGACACCAAGCAGCTCGGTACAGATGTGCCCAACATCATGCCGAATAGACTGCTCAGGTTTGGCATCACGTTCTCTTCACCGATGAGTGTCGCATATGCCTTCAAGCAGACAATCGTTGGAGATGTATCTGGAGGCAACCCGGTCCGGTTGAACGCTTTAGAGACACTGTCCTTCGAGTGCAGCAAGGTGGACACTCCCGGCTGTTTTGGGGTGGTATTATGTGGGGCGACGTACGCCGCTGGTGGTCATGGAAGGTGCCGTAACGGCTGTACGATACATGAATGCCATCCTCCGACCGATAGTGAAACCATATCGGCAGCATATTGGTGAGGTATTCGTATTCATGGACGACAATTCGCGCCCCATCTTTCACGTCTTGTGAATGACTTCGTTCAGGACAACATCGCTCGACTAGAGTGGTCAGCATTTCTCCAGACATGAACCGTATAGAACACGCCAGGGATGGATTGAAAAGGACTGCTTATGGACGGCGTGACCCACTCTGAGGGATCTACGCCGGATTGCCGTCTAGTAGTGGGACAATCTGGACGAAAAGTACCTTGATGAATTTTTGGATATATGCCACGACGAATACAGGCACGCAGCAATGCAAGAGGACGTGCTACTGGGTATTAGAGGTACCGGTGCATACAACAATCTGGACCACCACCTCTGAAGGTCTCGCTGTATGTTGGTACAACATAAATTGTCTGGTTTTCATGAGCAATAAAAAGGGCGGAATTGATGTTTATATTGATCTCTGTTCCAATTTTCTCTACAGGTTCCGGAACTCTCGAAACCGGGTGATGAAAAAATTTTTGATGTGTGTAGCTGTATTTGACTACCACTGTGATTAGATGCATAAAGTCCGTGATTTGTTCATTTGAAAGTTCTTGTTTGAATTGGCGGAAATTAATTTCTTACGATCCTAAGCGTTTCTTGCACGAGAACGTTTGTATAAAGATTCTTGATGTTTAGTGAAAAGAAATTTGTATCAGGGCTGCATTCTAAATCTATTATTTTATGAGCCAAGGCGTGACTATTGGGGACGGAATAATAATTCTGAAAGACGAAAGATTTTTTCAATGTTTCATGCAGAACGTTGGTTAAATCATGGTACAGGCTGTTCATATCATTAGAGGTCTAGCGTATCCGCTGGTTAGGCTTGTGATCTTTGAATTCAGAACGAATCTTTAGTTGCTGAGTGTTCATGTTGATGAACATTTTCTTATGAAACTGCTTCAGTAAAATTTTTTTGTGACCCGTAGTTGTCTTATCTTCCTTTCGTAATTCCGGAGTCGGATGGTCATGCAGTCCCGAAATATTATTTTTATTAAAAAATCCGGAGTCTATAAGACTTTAGGAGACACTTGCTCTTCTTAATAGATAGGACAAACAGGACATGCCTTTACAGTCAGACACAAAGAAAATCTTTCAAGAAAAAATGTCACTGGCACCTGTATTCATTTTTTCCCGACCACCTTATGTGATTACAGGTCACGCACCCAAAGCTGTTCGCGATATGCACATTTTGTACACGGAGAAAAAAGCCGTAGATTAGACGTTCTAGAAGTGTTAGAAATGTATAAACTTCTTTCTCCTAATGATGGTCTTATTCGTAATGAGCAGCTGCAATTACTTAATGAAAGCTTCTTCAATGGTATAAAGCCGTTACTTGATATTTGATTTCGTGTTCCCTCATGTAGTTACCGAAATACTTTTTCCATTTAAGTTGGCTCATAATTTTACCTTTCTTAAAAGTTTATACTAACTATGTTTCATGTTTTACCATTCTTTTCTGCTCGCTGAGTTTTTCAGCTTCCTTTGTATTTCAAAAGTGGCATTTTCAGCTTTTAAACTGTTTTTACGAGCTCTTATGTAGATATTTTGTTACCGTGTCTCCTGCTGTCAGATGAAATTATTGGCTTTAACTTTATGTACAAAATAACGTTCATCGTAGCATTTGTCTGTCTAGATTTTGAATGTTAAGTAGCCCGCTTGTCTTTGCTGCTAATAGATGGCACTCTTGGTGTAATGTTCACCTGCTTAAAATTGCTTAACGCGGGCGCCTCAGTCTGATGCTACCGTAGCTAGGCACCTGTGAGCAGCCCAGCAGTAGGTACTGTTTCTTTTTTGTAGTACTTGCCAGTACTTACACTTAAAAAGTTTCTTTCTTTTCTGGAATTTTGTGATTATGTTATTGGCCAATTTGAGAGATTTTTATTTTTGACGAAGGCACCATAGCTATGCCGAAACTTGGGTCAAAAGTCTCCCCTTTTTTGCGACCGAGGGCTGCTATTGCTGTTTATCGAAACACTTTAATTCATTTACAAAATTCATCAGTAGGTTATAGTAAGTACGATAAAAATATTACTTATGCATATGTGACATGTTGCGTTAGGAATTACAAACTAAATGAGTGTGCATGTGCTTTATTGATGTCTTGAAAATTATGTAGATGGTAGAGAAGATAAGTGCTCAACCCAACTGGCGGAAGGGCGTTGATGTGCTACTCATTTAGATCATTAAGTTTCCCCTTAAAATCTATATGTTCTGCACATTCATTTGAATTAATCAAGCATGGCATATTAGAAGCTGTGTAGATTTAGAAATGTTACCTATCTGATGAAGGCATTCATAGCTATGTCGAAACCTGCGTCAAAAGTCTCCCCTTTTTTGAGACCGAGGGCTGCTGTTGCTGTTAACGAAAAATTTTAATTCACTTACAGAAGTTATCAGTATCTGAAATTCGGAATTCGTACATGCAGATTTTGCCAAACATTGATAAAGCATTTGTGGCTGTGCCAGGTATACACCATACAAGTATGGCAGATCGATGTAATGATCGGTCCTAGTGCGTCTTCATTTTTAGTCGACTTGATTCTGAGATTGTAAATACTTGCAGACATCTCTCATATGTCTCATAGGAGAACATAAGAATATATAAACAGTTTACACAGACAGATAAGTGACATAAACAACAATATTTAATTTTTTATGGAAGCTGAAAGAGACAATTCACTAACGCTACCTCAAAATCGCAGAATCTAGCAACAGACACAGCTTCAGTATTTTCAAAAAGGAAACAACTGCAGGCATAATACACAGGGAATCAAACCATCCATATTCCCAAAAAAAAAAAAAAAAAAAGAAAAAAAAGAGAGAGAGGCTTTAGACATGTGGTATACAAAATTGTGCAAAATATCTCCTAGCAAAAAATACTATCAAGAGGAACTAAATATGATTGTGAACACAGCACAAAGGAATGTTTATAGCTGCAATATCGTACAGAAACAACATGACGCGGTTGGAAGAAAAATACAGACAGAAGACAGCAAAATTAAAAGCAATCCTGATATATCTACTCGTAACAATAACACACAATACACAGCCATAAAATACATCGCTCAACACAAAATGAAACACCATAACACACTATAACAGACTCACACACAAGATTAGTGACGTTTACAAAAACATATCCTTCAACACAAACTACATAACAAAAAATACTAAAAGCTTTGACTCAAGGGAAAGATAATACACCAATTCAGAAGCATAGGAATTAACAAGTAATAGCTGCACTGCTAAATGTATTGAAGTGACTGCAAGAAATTTCAGCATCGGGTACAAAGAAAATATAAGGGCACTGAAGAATAAACGTATCCACTCCACATATGCATGACACCTAAAACAAGAAAATCACCATCATACACTGAAAAAGCAGACATAACATTGTTATATCATAACTAAAAACGAACGGAGTGTTCACTCTACAGGAAGAATATGTCATATGAAGGACCATAAATAAAATTGGTCTATGCTTAATGACCAAACGTGCAATAATTGCAGAACAATATTGAAAATAATTCACCGCTTTGCACAAAAAATAGAAATTGACACGAACACACACACACACACACACACACACAGACATATATATATATATATATATATATATATATATATATATATATATATATATATCAATCTGCCACTCCAATCCACTCTCATCCTCTACACTTCCCACGATCCCTCAGCCAGCCCTGAAGGATGTGAGCAATGTGAGCAAAAACAAGTGCCACACTATAGATTACATACGGAAATATGCTTGAATGTGGCATATTTATCGGAAGAGACCTAAGTGAAGAAAGAGGAGAGATAGAGAAAGAAGGGTACACTCGCACGACAATAAATTTGCATTAATTGCTCCATTTCGCTCTGGTCTGATCCACCAACAGTGGTTCCATGTTCCAAATAAAAGACATTCTCTGTTGCAATATTTGTTGATCAGTAACGATTTCCGCGGTGTTAGTATATCACCATATTAATCGCTAAACGTGACGACGTAATTATTACACAAAAGTTTGGATTCGTGAACCTATCTAAACCACTAAGGGACAGAATAAGCTAATGGTGTGAGGATGGAAACACACATTAAAAAAGTAATGGGGGTCAAATTATTCAAAACTGAAAGGCATGTTAGCAGTCACCTTAGTCAGTGTTAAAATCGTGGAGAAAACTAATGAAGCGAAAATACAAACTGAAGTCAAAACAGACACCCTGCATCGGAAAATACGATAAACTGTTCCAAACGGTCTTCTCTAAACGCAGATAACACCAGTAGTACGCGAAAATTTTAATACAGCAGTAATTGTATTCTGTCTTCCTGGAACACTAAGAAAGTTGGAACTTTGGCCTTCATATGTCGACGATGATGCCAGCAGGTCAGACATGAATAACGTTACTCAAGCGGGTCAGTGGGTCCCTCTGTCCCGGCCGTTTAGGACGTAATGCATTCGGTGATGGAGTTTCCTGCTGCAGCAGCGAATATACGATCGGTAAATGTAATGGGAATTGTGAACTTGACCGTGCTTTGACACGAGAGACGAAATTTGGAACCCGATTGATAATTTACAAAAACTGCATCTACGTAATGAAGTAGCTCTATGTTCTTTTTCTCTATTCATTTAACAATTGGAAAACAATTAACCTCCTTTTCCATCAGGATGTTTCATCCGCATATAATATGACGATTTTAAAGCAGCTGGTGCCAGATACGAATTTCGAAATAAAAACCACTCTTTTCAACAGGGCTAGTACATTTGATATTCTGTGTTATTAAATAATTATCGTTTTCTGGAAACAATATCTGTCTTCTTCGCTTCATCGTACTGACTACACAGAAAAAATATAGACAAGACAGCACCTTGAGGACATTGCATAACATGGGAGCAGAGAGCATACGTAATTTCTAGTGATTGAGCCCGTTATATTAGCGAAAGTTCTATAGTGAGATTATGCAAAATGTTTATAAATTTTGTGTCAAGTCGATATTTTAAAATTAGAACACCATTGGTGTCAGTGGTCCCCTTGGCCACTAGATCATTGTTTTCACTCAAACCTTCGTAATTATAAACTCGATACATACTATAAAAATGTATGTATGTATGAATGTATGTAGGTATACAGGGTGTAACACGCGTAAATGCAGATATTTTTTATATGTGCCACCTTAGCATATGCACACATCAGTGTGTTGTGTGTTTTTTTTCTGTAACGAATAGGCTTCCTACAAAAAGTCTCATAATTTACTCCTGGTGTTTTCTGAACACTTATCACTACTCCGCTAAGTGATATTACGGCTGTCAATGTAGGCTGATCGTTTTGTGCCCAGGCATCCAAACTTCAATTGCTGACCTTCTGCCCAGAGGAAATTTGCATTAATGGCTTGCTCTTGCAACATGTATATGGAGGTACTAACCTTAAAGCTTACTTCTCCTAATAGCTATAATTATTGGTCTGCAAAAGAAGTAAATACTGATATGGCAGTCAGTGCATTGTCCTCAGTCACCAATAACAATATCTGCACGTATACCCGTTACAGCCTGTATGTATGTGTAGGCATGCGTTTCCCATCACCTCCTACATCGCTGGACCGATTTCAACCAAACCAGGTATACGCATTAGTAAATTGCTGTGGGGATAGAACCTACCTATGAAAGCGCTGGGAATGGTGGCGAAAGATTACTGTAGCTCGTGGGGTGTGAATATGCAAGATTTATTCATCCAGTATTTGGGACTTGCAACAAACTTTACACATAATTTCAAACATTTACGAAACTCTTTCTCTGTGAAAGCCCCCACTAAATGACGGAAGAAGAAAGATGATTACCTCTTTACTACTACCTCTATTCAAAACACACGTCGCAGCAGGTATTCATACATATCTCTGAATGTACCTGCAAAATTGTATCATCGTAAGACACACAGTTCAGGAGACATGACGTCATAAACACTGAGATACGCGAAAAACAGCTACATCATGAATGAGTTTTAAATTTATTACTTCTTTGCTACCATCTATTCACAACAAAATTCGCAGACAATATCCACATGCGCCGCTGAATGAACCATCGAAACTACACTACTGGCCATTAAAATTGCTACACCAAGAAGAAATGTAGATGATAAACGAGTATTCATTGGACAAGTATATTATACTAGAACTGACATGTCATTACATTTTCACGCAGTTTTGGTGCATAGATCCTGAGAAATCAGTAACCAGAACAACCACCTCTGGCCGTAATAACGGCCTTGATACGCCTGTGCATTGAGTCAAACAGAGCTTGGATGGCGTGTACAGGTACAGCTGCCCATGCGGCTTCAACACGATACCACAGTTCATCGAGAGTAGTGACTGGCGTATTGTGACGAACCAGTTGCTCGGCCACCACTGACCAGATGTTTTCAATTGGAGAGAGGTCTGGAGAAAGTGCTGGCCAGGGCAGCAGTCGAACATTTTCTGTATCCAGAAAGGCCCGTACAGGACATGCAACATGCGGTCGCTCATTATCCTGCTGAAAAGTAAGGTTTGGCGGGGATCGAATGAAGGGTAGAGCCACGGGTCGTAACACATCTGAAATGTAACGTCCACTGTTCAAAGTTCCGTCAATGCGAACAAGAGGTGGCCGAGCGTGTAACCAATGGCACCCCATAACATCACGCCGGGTGATACGCCAGTATGCGATGACGAATACACGCTTCCAATGTTCGTTCACCGCGATGTCGGCAAACACGGATGCGACGATCATGATTCTGTAAACAGAACCTGGATTCATCCGAAAAAATGACGTTTTGCCATTCGTGCACCCAGGTTCGTCGTTGAGTACACCATCGCAGACTCTCCAGTCTGTTGTCTTGCAAACGTCCCCATATGTTGATTCAGCGATCGAGACGTGGCTGCACGATCCGTTACAGCCATGCGGATAAGATGCCTGTCATCTCGACTGCTAGTGATACGAGGCCCTTGGGATCCAGCACGGCGTTCCGTATTACCTTCCTGAACACACCGATTCCATATTCTGCTAACAGTCATTTGATCTCGACCAACGCGAACAGCGATGTCGCGATACGATAAACCGCAATCGCGGTAGGCTACAATCCGACCTTTATCAAAGTCGGAAACGTGATGGTACGCATTTCTCCTCCTTACACGAGGCATCACAACAACGTTTGACCAGGCGA
This sequence comes from Schistocerca piceifrons, assembly GCF_021461385.2. Classification (NCBI taxonomy): domain Eukaryota; kingdom Metazoa; phylum Arthropoda; class Insecta; order Orthoptera; family Acrididae; genus Schistocerca; species Schistocerca piceifrons. The sequence goes on along the minus strand of NC_060140.1, from coordinate 676,231,699 downwards.
CGCCGGTCAAAATCTGTTTGTTTATGAGAAATCGGATGGAAACATTCCTCATGTCAGGATGTTGTAGGTGTCGCCACCGGTGCCAACCTTATGTGAATGCTCCGAAAAGCTAATCATTTGCATATCACAGCATCTTCTTCCTGTCGGTTAAATTTCGCGTCTGTAGCACATCATCTTCGTGGTGTAGCAATTTTAATGGCCAGTAGTGTATATCATTGTATGTCACGTAGTTCACGTTATATGACGTCATAAGGACTGAGATGCTTGGAAAACAGCATGCGTGATGTTTAAATTTATTACTTTTCTGCTAGTAACTGCATTCGCAACACGTTCCGCTTGCAGTATTCACATATGACGGTGAATTTACCTACAAAATTATACCATTGTACTACGATACAGTTCAGGGGGTATACTGTCATAAACGTTGTGATGCGTGTAGTAGTCCGCATCATGTAGGACGTTTTGATTTATTAGGGTTTCACTCTATTCACAACACATTTTGCAGACCTATAACAATATACCACTGAATGTACCTGCAAAATAATATCACTGTACGACACATTGCTCAGGAGATACAAGATAATAGAAATTGAGATGAGTGGAATCGAAAATACACGACCAAATTTGCTACAGACACATGTGAAGCATGTGCTATAATGTTAACAAAATATGTTAAATATGTGAAATGTATGTGGCATCTGCCTACTCTGGCGAAGCCACAGCTAAGCGACTCCTTCTAAATTACTGACTTTATTTCTACCAAACGCAGTACACATATCACTGTCTGCGAAAAATCACTGTAGGTAAAGGAACGAGCAACCCCCTATTTGGGTGGGGATGATAAAGAGGAGAGAAAAGAGGGAGGGAGTGAGACGAAATGGATATGCAGAGAGGAGGATGGAGCACATCGGTACAGTTATGAGGAAGGAGGAAGGGACACAGTGAGAGGGAGGACGAAATGGACAGAGAAAGGGGAGGAGCTGGAGGCGGAGGAGCATATGTACAGAGGAAGGAAAGAGGAGGATATGACTAGAAAGAGGAAGGAGAATATAGACTGAGAGAGAGGAGGTGGAGATGGACAGAGAGATGGTGGAGGATGAGATAAAGGGATTGTGGAGGGAATAAAGTAGCAGGAGGAAATGGACTCAGAGAGCGAAGATAGAGGAGATGGAAAGAGGGGGGAGGAGTGGATGGCGAGAGAGTTTGGGGAGGGGATGTAGCACATTAATGGAGAGAGGGTCAGGGGTAGATAGACAGTAGGATGGACGGAAAGTGGGGGGAAGGAGATGAACAGAGGGTAGTGACAAGGGTGAGATGTTCTAATGGAATTGAAATTAATACACAGCCGGACAACGCCCTGAGCTCAGCTAGTTACCAAAATAAAAGGCAAAAAATGGATGACAAAAGCGTATGTTATTCATGAGAGAATCAAAAATTAACTTCCTTTTGGTTAGGCTATGATACCAAAGTAGAAATCACACGAAACACGCTCTGCAACTCAAATGTACATGTAGCGGAAAATGAGGAGGCATTATGAATAAGTAAATATGAAGAAGTAGCTCTATCAAAGTTTGTTATCGTCAAGCTGAGTAATGACATGGCTGCTTTTAGTTATATAACAGAGTCTCTTCCCTGCGACCGCTTAAACAGGAGCCGTTAGCATTGCATTTTAAACTTGAAAATGGCTTTCTCCGAATTTCAAAATGTGGTATTGTTACATTAAATACAGTGAATTAGGGGAAAACATATACGGTTTCTCAAATACCTGGAATTGTGAAAATATCATGAGACATTCGAAAACTATATTCTGCAAGGGCTGATGAATTAAAATCATGAAATTTAGCACGACGACAGGTTTCATAGCACAACTACAGGAAAAACAACCGGGAAGATAGTTAATTTGTAATTATATCACAAGAAAAATGTCTTTTTTCTTTTGTTATCCGACTTCGAACTTAACATTAAAACATTCCAGAAACTCTTTGAATCCCTGGGACAGATATTTTGGCAGTATCAGTGTCCATAACAAGCAAAAATCTTCCGTATCCGCTGTTCCCGAAATGGATGAACTGTCTACGTAGATAACCAAGTTCGTATGGAACTCTCAGTGCACGAGTCCTACTTGCACCTAGAAATTTGTTTTAAAAAATTTCTAAACGGCCCCCCACCAGGGGCACTGGATCTCATGGTGGTCAGCGCTCACAATTTTTAGTTCTTCTGTGTATGTTTTTCTGTTTAATATGAGAGTGATCCCAGATCATTATCTAAATATTTTATAGATGTTCTCTTTATGTGACGCAGACCTCTGACATTCATATGCATCCCAAATCACATTTAGAATTTCTGAGTAACGTGATTAATTACACGTGATGCGGCTAGTTAAAATGTAAGCGGAATAGAGAAGGGCGGGGGGCGGTACCATTCTAGCGACGACACGTGCCACAAATGAGGAAATATACTCACCGATGTGATACGACCAACAACGAAATTAAAAACTGAACCCCCACTACACTAAATTTTGTACCTTCTACTGTATATTAACTTAAATAAACTTAATGTCTTATTTGACTGATAAAATGGAAACTGTGCATATACGGGTACTGTTTTGAAAAAATGTGGTGAATGTTTCCTGTATGAATTTTTCAGCCTGAGTTTTATCGTATTGTATGCTGTAATCTCGTCATTCTTTACCATCATTACTATCTCAACTTTTTTTGACTTTTTGAGTTTTGCGTTTCACATTAAAATAAAGCTGTTTCAGAAAGCCAGATAGTACATTTTAGAACGATGACATAACTCACCTCTCGTATATAATGGGATGTCAGTCGTAAGAAGATAGTATCTACTACTGGACACATAGAGGCACTTACAAGCATGAAATGAGATATCACTATTCACGTGAGTCATACTGGAATGAGTTTTGTCGTCTCCACCACCTGCAAGTGCGTGTCACCGCCTAATCGCAAGGAAAAGTTTAACAGTACAATAAATTGGACGATAATCTCACTAACACTATACCTCGTTTCTGGACACCTTCGAAGGTTTTTCTAGAGGATAATAAGACATGTATGTGAGAATGATGTAAAAGACGTTTTTGAAGAAGGCAAGTAGTTTGAATTTGACCTACTACGTTCAGTTAAGAGAAAACTATTTTTCAGAAATATCACAATTCACAAGAACACGGGGAAAACAACGTTTCTCGTCCTCGCCGGTTAAACTTGGAAAAGAACTCTGCTCATCTCAAAGAGAGCGGCGAATCGATGAAGCGACAGCAAGTAAGTGAATGCGGAATACGGCGCCATAAAAAAGGACGGGAATTCGCTCAACTGTAAACTGTACCGTACTTGCGAACGCAGTGTTTTATAAACGTGCACCCGTTACAGCACGAACTTGGAGATTTACGCACTCGAATTTGATCGACATTTCATCCAAACCACTGAATTTTGCCTTTTCACGTTTATCATAAATATTTCTATCCATTTTTATTGTCGACACTGATGGGTTGTGAGATGACCCAGTTTATTTACTCGCAGAACGTTTTAAGTGTGACAGAGTACAAATATTTTCAAGTAGGAATGTAAAAGTCTCCCAAAGACGAGGAAAATAAACGGTAGTTGGGCTGCAATTTTTCGAAATGAGAGCGGAAACGACTGAGTGAATATATTTATCAGTGTAGGCCACTTCTTTGCTGCTATAGAAATGCTTCAGCTTAAGTGAGGTGCTACTGTAAAAGAGTGATAGAAGGATTTCACAACTACACCCTACATGAAATGTCAGACAAGAAACAAATTTATTTTCTATATTCGATACTCTCCTTCACAAAAAATGCGATTCTTTAGTTAACAATACCATCATTTTAATCAATAGATCTAATTTGTATCCTATAATTATGTACTTCAGTAACAGAACACTACTTTTAACATAAATATAGTGCCGTTTATAACATAGAATTCGTGTCGAAAAACTAAATAACCCTCAAAAGTTTTCACGCTGCTTGAATAACTACGTATTCATTTTGACTGTAGTAATATGATGACTTGCTCTGTACTCTCATCGGGTAACAACTTCAATGATCTTAGATGCATTTATGTGATAGTCAGATGTGTACCGCGTTATGCTTGTACAAACCAGTTACGTTACTCATAAAAAGGAAGAACCCAGTCGTGATGAAGTGCAAGCAGTTAACCGTCCAGTAACTTCCACAAAGATATGGTATTTCGAAATAATCAATGGAACGAAGTGAATGAGTTACAGAGGCGTAAGTCTATACACACTTGACAGGTAGGCTGGGATCATTTGGTCCTGAAAGAGTCCAACGTTGGCAAATTCACAGTTTATTTTAATTTTTTATTGAATTTTGTGTGGATGTTGCGAATTATTATCGCTTTGTAGGTAAAAAGTTAAATAAGAAACTTTCATTAAAACTGTGAAGGAGACACCGCCTCATCTCCTACCTGCCGAGCTGCACACAGTTTTTCCCGCGAAACTTGCAAAATTAGCACTCCTGAAAGAAGCAGTGTTATGGAGACATAGGTTTCCTGACACTCATGTTCGATTCAGTACCTTCAGTTTAGGTGTGCGATCAATCTGTCTAATCCACTGTAATCATACACTATATGATAAAAAATATCCGGACACGTGGCTGAAAATGACTTTCAAGTTCATGGCGCCCTCCATCGGTAATGCTGGAATTGAATATGTGGCCCATCCTTAGTCTTGATGAGAGCTTCCACTCGCAGGCATACGTTCAATGAGGTGCTGCAAGGTTTCTTTCGGAACTGTAGCCCATTCTTTACGGAGTGCTGCACTGAGGAGAGGTATCGATGTCGGTCGGTGAGGCCTGGCACGAATTGGGCGTACCAAAACATCCCACATATGTTCTATAGGATTTAGGTCAAGACTCTGTGCAAGCCAGTCCATTACAAGGATGTTATGGTCGTGTAACCTCTCCGCCACAGGCCTTGCATTATGAACAGGTGCTCCATTGTGTTGAAAGGTGTAATCGCCAGCCCCGAGTTGCTCTTCAACAGTGGGAAGCAAGAAGGTGCTTCAAACGTTATTGTAGGCCTGTGCTGTGATAGTGTCACGGAAAACAACAAGGCGTGGAAGCCCCCTCCACGAAAAACACAACCACACCATAACACCACCGCCTCCGAATTTTACTGATGTCGTTGAGCGGGCATTCGCCATACCCACACGCTGCCATCTGATCGCCACATTATGTACCGTCATTTTTCACTCCACACAATATTTTCCACTGCTCAATCGTCCAATGTTTTGTTTACGCTTCACACGGAGCTAGGCGTCGTTTGACATTTACCGGCGTGATGTGTGGCTTATGAGCAGCCACTCGACCATGAAATCCAAGTTCCTCATCTCCCGCATAACTGTCACAGTACTTGCAAAAAATGGCTCAAATGGCTCTGAGCACTATGGGATTCCTGTGTGATGGTCTGGTTAGATGTCTGCCTTTTACTCATTACGACCCTCTTCAAATGTCGGCGGTCTCTGTCAGTCAACAGACGGATTCGGTCTGTACGCTTTTGCTCTGTACGTGTCCCTGCACGTTTCCACTTCACCATCACATCGGAAACAGAGGACCTAGGAATGTTTGGAGTGTGGAAATCTCGCGTACATACGTATGACACAAGTGACACCAAGTCACCTTATAACACCATAGTAAGATATTATGTAATTTTTTTTTCTTCTGATGAATTATGCTGTGTATAAACTGTATTTTCTTTAATATGTGTTTTTTGATATGTTGTATTATGTTTTCTCTCTACTGACTTATTGCTTTGATTGTATTTCGAAATGGATGATTTTTCGTTAAATAATTTTGTATTGATTTGTTAGTATGGGTAAATGCAATGTTTGCTTGAAAATGTTTACTTACAACTTTGTAACTGTTGATCCACACTTAGGGCTCTTGGTTCTTGTTATGGTGAACGATGGAATGGTTCCCCTCTAAATCGGAAATTATTTAGAGTGCGCAGATTTCGGTGAGTGCGAGTGAAAAGGTGGACATTAGAGGGAGTTGGAGACTAGCTACCCGGCAGTTGGCAGCTAGAGATTGGAAAGTGCGTTGTGCAGGTGCCTAGTGAGGCTTTTAGTACTTGTATTTATTACGCCAAAGCCTCGACTGTATGAATGGATTCAATACAATGCTCTGTGGCCTGAAATTATTATAAAATCTGAGGATCGTCGCCATGAAGGAAATAACAGAGCATATCAATTACAACTGCAAGTCCATCTACCTTCATATAATGGCCACCAATATTGCGCAAATACTATAACAGAGAGGAGGAATCAATTTGTAAAGTGATGGATCGACACTTTGAGTATGTGCAAATACAAGGTAACTCATACCACCATTTATGTACCCACCCTGATTTTCTCTCTACCGTAACGCCTATCACGATCCTCTCCTTTTGAACTGTGATTTGCGAGTGTCCAAATTGCGAGAAATTATTATCAGAAAAAGAAAGACAACTATCTGATTAAATTTGTTCAAAATGTAGTGAAATAGGTAATCTAAAATTATTGTGAATTTTGGTGAAGTCGAGGGAGGAAGTCAGTGTAGCTTTTGTGAAAGCCTCCCATTAATTGAACCTCTTCATTTTAAAGTTTTGTGATCTCTTAAAATTACTTGCTTAGCTTTTCGTTTCAAGAGTAAACAACTGAGACGACAACAAACAGACAATGAACCAATTTGAGGTCAGTTTAAAGTAAATGTTGCTAATGATTGATTTGAAAAGCAATACCTAGTGAACATATTAACTGTAGAATCTGTTACAAATGCACACAAGGTGAGTCAGTTTACAAAGAAATGTTTTCCTAAGTAGGCATTCTTTAAATTATTCGCGAAAGTGTGTTAGTTGATTAACAACAGTTGTCAAGCTTAAGGGCCCCTCATTGAAAGTTGCCAAAATACATAAAATTACTGGTTTAATGTATATTCTCACTGCTGTTGAAATTTATGTTGAGTTTTGTGCACGTTGTGTGCTAAAAACTTTAATATCAGTTTATGAACACCCACTTACTGTTTTACTCTCACTGAAGGTAAAGTTACTATGAATAACATTATCCATGAATACAGTTACTTCTTTACTTATAAAGAAAAGTGTAAATATTTATGCAAGTGAAATTTAATTGAATTTGTGCTGTGTAGAAAATATCTGACAAAATAAGACTAGACCCATTTCCAGTTAGTATTGGCTTGCATTTGTTGTGTTGATGAAGTTACTCAGGTTTGACAACGAATTTAAAATTGATGAGTGTAACATTGTCTTTAGTGTTTGTGAGGACAGGGATGTTTTGCAATAACTGTTGGTATCCACTTTACCACTTTTATGGTTGTGATTGAGTTCATTGCACTTTCGTAGGAAAGAAGTATAGGGTGTGTTTTTCACTAAAACTGTTTACTTTTTCTATAAAAGAAATGTTACACGTTTCTGTGCCTAATTAGGCTGGCGACCGTATTCTATTTCATTTGAGTAAGTTTTAGTAGTTAAAACTGCTTCTAAATTGGATTTGTTACTTTCTGTGTGTTTTCGTAAATTTAATTTCAAGCCCGATAAGCAAAATACTTTACGCATTTCACGGTTAAATCTGCAAAAATCCTCCCAGAGGGTAATATTAGCTGCAACTAAAAAAATTGGTTATAAATATTATATCTGTATACTAAACGTCGCAGTAGAGTGTTATACGTGGTTTGTCCCGTGACAGGAATGGTTGTTCTGTTGGGGCATAATGCGTAGTAAATCAGATTTGGTAATTGAAATCAGATATGCGTAGGCAGTTGGTGTTATAATCTGACCACGTTCGAAGTCTGTGAGTTTCGCGGAGGGCTCCATTCAGCTCTCTCACGATGTCTGATATGGAGTACCCGGCAGTAGATGGCAGCACAGTGTACCTGATATGAAAAACGTATGTTTCTGGGGTGTCCGGATACTTTTGATCGCATAGTGTACATTTCTCTGCAGCATCACTTCTTTGTGGCCGGCCGTTGTGGCCGAGCGTTTCTAGGCGCTACAGTCTGGAACCGCGCGACCGCTACGGTTGCAGGTTCGAATCCTGCCTCGGGCATGGATGAGTGTGATGTCCTTAGGTTAGTTAGGTTTAAGTAGTTCTAAGTTTTATGGGACTGATGACCTCATAAGTTAAGTCCCATCGTGCTCAGAGTCATTTGAACCATCACTTCTTTGTCAATGTTTTTGAGTAAAACAATATCAAGTAAAATTCTTCCTGGCGTGTATCGGCGTCGTCGCATAGAGTAAATTAAAAGTGATTCGATGCTGCTGTAGGCATTCATCTTATGCTCACACTGACGGCTGCCCGAAAAAATACAGGAAATGATAGCTGTTAACATTGTACATTTCAGAGATTTCTTAAATGGAGAGAATTTTTCTCTTTAATTCCAATTCCAGATGATTTGAGTGAAGGGTACAGTGAATCAGTCACCTTATTTGATCTAACGAAGCTGTCGATGTGTACCTGCTGCAAAATTTAGTTTCTTCCTCTGTAATCAACTACCTGGAAGATGAAACCAGCGGAGCGCTCACTCGCTTTAAATTAGCTACAGTTTACACAACAAGACAAATCGAGATAAAGATCGCAGAGGATACCTGTAGCAGTGCTCTAAAAAGCAGTAAATATTTAAATTAGCTGAATCGACTTCTTTGGCTGCACATGAATTGTGTTTGTCTCCAAAAATTGACTGGTGGAATTTGTTACATTTTCCTTCCTAACCTATCAACAGCACTGAGAATGCTGCTGTGTTTTAAACAACGAAGGTGTGTGTGTGTGTGTGTGTGTGTGTGTGTGTGTGTGTGTGTGTGTGTGTGTGTGAGAGAGAGAGAGAGAGAGAGAGAGAGAGAGCGTTTAATGTTTAGCTCGCGCCTGAGACAGCTGTCGATTCCACACTACAAATCAAAGGCAGATTCTCTACAGTCTGCAAATACTGGTGTATTTAATAAATATTCCTCTGACGCACGGAGATGAGCAGCAAATTCAAACAGGCTGTATCTGCGTAAATTTTGAGGATACTGCGTGTGACTGTTTCCAATATTCAGTACACAACTTCATTTACCTGTTGTACTGATTTATGTCCAAAATACTGAATAATATTCGTTACCACATTTATGCTCTATATCAATTCGCATCTGTAACGAAGCGAATACTGTAGGTAAAAGGATATAAACTATCTGAAGGTACAGTAAAACATGAAAATTTTCGTGAAACGACCTTTTTATGTTCCAGTTATCGCCTGATACTAAATTTTCAGCTTAAGAAAACGATTATTTGGTTGCTGAGGTGAAAGTAATAATATATTACGCTCTGTCTGTTCAGTAATTTTTTTTTAAATTCTCTTCTGGTGTTCAATAGGAGCAGAAGTTTAACATCTCTTCCACATCAAAGTCTCTGGAGGCAGGTTACTGGCACACTTGCAAAAGGGTGGAGTATAAGGGAAACTGTAGCTTCCTTAAATGACAGTCCCATGTATGGGTAAATAACGAAAACCCTAAATTAGAGTGCCTCGATGCACTCTTGAACCACGATGCTCTCAGATATTACCTCAGTGAGCTAAAAAACCGAACATCGTCACTTTGCAGAACGGTGAAATCCAGTGGTGTTCCGAAGTTTTTGATACTACATATAATGAGGTACCAGTGATTGTGAACGAATTGTTGGTTTTTACATATTTCACATTCTTCCTTGCAACTGTGTTACAACACTGATGAGGGACATAATATATATCTTTTAGAATGAACGTGTTATAGGCAGTATCCAAAAGTTACTACAGTCAGATGGATATCAGTTCTATCGTATTTCATGATTATAATTTCTCACTCAGCGTTGCATCGATGGTACTAATCATGACATACGAAACACTGTGATCAGATTAAATGAAACATTACACTCACTGTAGTCCTGTGAGGAACTTCTGGAATGGTTCACTAGTTTTCACCTCTCGCGCAGTGTATTTCACAGTACTCACTGGGACTTGACGTCCATTTTGGTTAAGCTCAGACTCCCACGGCGAAAGTTTTTCTGGTGTGTCTATTTGTGTTTTATTCAACGTCTTCACCTTGATATACGGATTTCTTAATACAAATTTAATTACTGTTACTGACTCCCTTCACGTGTAGCTTTTGAATCTCACTACTTGCCTGTGACCGCTTTCATCTCGATATACGCATTTACTAATGCACTTCTTGGTTTATAAATGCAATGAGTGTTATTGGTGGACTTCGGAAATAGCTTTTATTTGCCTTACGTACGGAGGTGTTTTGTCTACGTCTGCCATTTAGTACAAATTAGAGTAGATTAGTTGCACTTTTCGTTACAATTGGTCCGTAGTGAGGAGATCATCAGGGTTGACGAACACATCAGAAATCAAGAATACTCAGTAAAAATTCACAAAAGAAGGACAGGTATGATAATGAACTTTCCACATATCCCAAATTAAATTGCCTTATTGATGTGGAATCGATAAAAAAGAATTCTTTGGCATGTTTACAATTAAAGGGATATAAAACATGTCATCAAATATTAAATGTTCATAGGCTATTGTAGCCATGCATCATCAACCACATAAAAAATAAAATAAAAAGAAATTTACAGGACTTATTTACAATGAATGCATTGCTGCACAAAAGTTGTACAGAAGGCAGATTCAACACAATATTCACGTGATGTGACTTTATTTTTTCTTTGTTTTTGAGTCATCAGTCTTCTGCCTGATATGATGTGACCCGACACGAATTCCTCTCATGTGCCAAACCCTTCAACTCAGAATAGCACTTGCAACCTATGCCCTCAATTATCTGTTGGATGCATTCTAATCTCTGCCTTCCTCTACAGATTTTTGCCCTCCACAGCTGCCTCTAGTACCATAGAAGCCATTCCCTGATGCCTTAACAGATGTCCTGTCATCCTGACGGTTCTCCTTGTCAGTGTTTTCCACATATTCCTTTCCTCTCCCATTATGCGCATATCTTCCTCATTCCTTACCCTGTCAGGCTACCTGATTTTCAACAACCGTCTCTAGCACCACATCTCAAATGCTTCGGTTATCTCCTGTTTTCCCACAGTCCATGTTTCACTACATCTACATTTACATCTACATCCATACTCTGCAAGCCACCTGACGGTGTGTGGAGGAGGTACCTCTATCGGTTCTCCCTTCTATTCCAGTCTCGTATTGTTGGTGGAAAGAAAGATTGTCGATATGCCCCTGTGTGGGCTCTAAACTCTCTGATTTTATCCTCATGGTCTGATCGCGATATATACGTAGGAGGGAGCAATATACTGCTTGACTCCTCGATAAAGGTATGTTCTCGAAACTTCAACAAAAGCCCGTACTGAGCTACTGAGCGTCTCTCCTGCAAAGTCTTCCACTGGAGTTCATCTATCATCTCCGTAACGCTTTCGCGATTACAAAATGATCCTGTAACGAAGCGTGCTGCTCTCCGTTGGATCTTCTCAATCTCTTCTATCGACCCTATCTGGTACAGATCCCACACTGGTGAGCAATATTCAAGCAGTGGGCGAACAAGTGTACTGTAACCTACTTCCTTTGTTTTTGGATTGCATTTCCTTGGGATTCTTCCAATGAATCTCAGTCTTGCATCTGCTTTACCGACGATCAACTTTATATGATCATTCCATTTTAAATCACTCCTAATGCCTACTCCCAAATAATTTATGGAATTAACTGCTTCCACTTCCTGACCTGCTACATTGTAGCTAAATGATAAGGGATATTTCTTTCTATGTATTCGCTGCACATTACACTTGTCTACATTGAGATTCAATAGCCATTCCCTGCACCATGTGTCAATTCGTTGCAGATCCTCCTGCACTTCAGTATAATTTTCCATTTTTACGAACTCTCGATATGCCACAGCATCATCCGCAAAAAGCCTCAGTGAACTTCCGATGTTACCCACAAGGTCATTTATGTATATTGTGAATAGCAACGGTCCTACGACACTCCTCTGCGGCACACCTGAAATCACTCTTACTTCGGAAGACTTATCTCCATCGAGAATGACATACTGCGTTCTGTTATCTAGGAAATCTTCAATCACACAATTGGTGTGATAGTCCATATGCACTTACTTTGTTCATTAAACGACTGTGGGGAACTGTGTCAAACGCCTTGAGGAATTCAAGAAACACTACATCTACCTGGGAACCCGTGTCTATGGCCCTCTGAGTCTCGTGGACGAATAGCGCGAGCTGGGTTTCACACGATCGTCTTTTTCGAAACTCATGCTGATTCCCACACAGTAGATTTCCAGTTTCCAGAAAAGTCATTATACTCGAACATAATACGTGTTCCGAAATTCTACAAGTGATTGACGTTAGAGATATAGGTCTATAGTTCTGCACATCAGTACGACGTCCCTTCTTAAAAACGAGGATGACCTGTGCCCTTTTCCAATCCTTTGGAACGCTAGGCTCTTCTAGAGATCTACGGTATACCGCTGCAAGAAGAGGGGGGGGGGGGGGGGGCAAGTTCCTTCGCATACTCTGTGTAAAATCGAACTGGTATCCCTTCAGGTCCAGCACCCTTTCCTCTTTTGAGCGATTTTAATTGTTTCTCTATCCCTCTGCCGTCTATTTCGATATCTACCATTTTGTCATCTGTGCAACAATCTAGAGAGAGAACTACAGTGCAGTATTCCTCTGTGAAACAGTTTTGGAAAAAGACATTTAGTATTTCGGCCTTTAGTCTGTCATCCTCTGTTTCAGTACCATTTTGGTCACAGTGTCTGGACATTTTATTTTGATCCACCTACTGCTTTGACGTAAGACCAAAATTTCTTACGATTTTCTGCCAAGTCGGTACATAGAACTATACTTTCGAATTCATTGAACGCTTCTCGCATAGCCCTCCTCACATTACATTTCGCTCTGCGTAATTTTTGTTTGTCTGCAACGCTTTGGATATGTTTATGTTTGTTGTGAAGTTCTCTCTGCTTCCGCAGCAGTTTTCTAACTCGGTTGTTGTACCACGGTGGCTCTTTTCCATCTCTTACGATCTTGCTTGGCACATACTCATCTAATGCATATGGTACGATGGATTTGAACTTTGTCCACTGATCCTCAACACTATCTGTACTTGAGACAAAACCTTTGTGTTGAGCCGTCAGGTACTCTGAAATCTGCTTTTTGTCACTTTTGCTAAACAGAAAAATCTTCCTACCTTTTTTAATATTTCTATTTACGGCTGAAATCATCCGTGCAGTAACCGATTTATGATCGCTGATTCTCTGTTCTGCGTTAACTGTTTCAAATAGCTCGTGTCTGTTTGTCACGACAAAGTCTAATATGTTATCGCCACGAGTCGGTTCTCTGTTTAACTGCTCAAGGTAGTTTACAGATAATGCACTTAAAAAGATTTCACTAGATTCTTTGTCCCTGCCACCCGTTATAAACGTTTGAGTCTCCCAGTCTATATCCGGCAAATCAAAATGTCCACCAAGAACTATAAACATGGTCGGGAAATCTACTCTAAATATTTTCCACATTTTCCTTCAGGTGCTCTGCCACAACAGCTGCTGAGCCAGGGGGCCTATAGAGACATCCAATTACCATATTTGAGCCTGCTTTAGCCGTGACCTTCACCCAATTTATTTCACATTTCGGATCTCCGTCAATTTCCTTCGATACTATTGTAGTTTTTGTCGCTATAAACACGCCTCCCCTTTCACTGTCGAGCGTGTCTCTGCGGTATACATTCCAATCTGAGTCTAGAATTTCATTATTGTTTACATCTGGTTTCAGCCAACTTTCTGTCCCTAGTAATATGTGGGCGTTGTGGCCGTTTATTAATGAGAGCTGTTCTGGGACCATTCTGTAGACGCTCCTGCAGTTTACTATTAGCACATTAATATTGTTATTCCCTGTGGCGTTTTGCCGACTACTAACTCGTCGGGTCTGAGGAGGCGTCTTTTCGGGCCTAGGGGGGGAATTCTCTAACCCAAAAATCCCACATGTGCACTCCACACGTACTCCGCTATCCCGCTACCCATATAGCCGCTTCCTGCGCGTAGTGCACGCCTGACCTGTTCAGGGGGACCCTACATTTCTCCACCGGATAGCGGAGGTCGAGAAATTTGCACCCAAGATTTCTGCAGAATCGTCTAAGCCTCTGGTTTAAGCCTTCCACTCTGCCCCAAACCAGAGAACTGCGATCGGTTCTGGGAACGATACTGGAAATAGTTAGCTCAGATTTCACTCCGCGAGCGAGGCTTTCCGCCTTCACCAACTCCGCCAACCGCCTGTATGAACTGAGGATGACCTCTGAACCCAGACGCCAGGAGACATTGGTGCCGAGATGAGCAACAATTTGCAGTCGGGTGCACCCAGTGCTCTCTGTCGCCGCCAGCAGGTCCTCCTCCACATCTCGGATGAGACCCCCCCCCCCCCCCTCGGCAAGCAGACAGAGTGAACATGGCCTTCTTCCCCGACCTTTCTGCTATCTCCCTAAATGGCTCCATCACCCGCCTAACGTTGGAGCTCCCTATCACTAATAAGTCCCTCTCCCCATGTGCCTTCTCGGACCTTGCTGAAGGAGCTGCCGCATGTCCACTCACAGGTAGAGCGGGCGATGCCGCACGGCCAGCCTCCACATTGACCCAACGCCTCGTGCGCCGCGAACGCCGCTGAACCCTCCACTCCCCTTGAGGAGAGGGTGGCCCAACGGCGCCTGGTACCCGTGAAGATGTCTCGATAGAAAGGACCGTAGGCGAAGCATGTAACACCTCGGGTGTACAATGTGACGCTCCAGACTCCCCACTGGTGCTACACTCCGAGGCAGCATCCTGAAGACGGCTGACCGCGGCCGCCAACAAGTTCAGCTGTTCGCGAACAGTGGCCAGCTCCTCCTGCGTCCAGACACAGCAGTCACACATCCTATTCATCCTAAGAAATCAATTTACTCTAGATTGTTAATCAACTTTTAACTAGACTGCTAATTCACTAAAGGCGGCTGATAGCTGACTAAACTGTGGTTACCGGACACTTCTTGTTGAAAACAGTGAAAATAAGCTCTACCTGTCTCTGGACTGTATTCAAAACAAACGATAGCACTCCTTGCACTACAGCTGACTAAAGGGACTCTCTCTGACTGTATTCAAAACAAACACGAAATCTATGGAACACTATTACTAGTACTCGAAAATTAAAACTTCCCAAAAACAAAAACACACGGAAGTGACAAGTAAGAAAAATACAGTTAATACATAAATTAACGTAGCTCGCTGCACAGCAGATGTGAAGCAGATGGCAGTTAGGACGACACTGACCATACAATGCAGTACTCCAGACGTACATTCTTAGAAATGTTTTCCTCAAATTAAGGCTCATGTTTGATACTAGTGGTCTCCTCTCGTCGAGGAATTCCCTTTTTGCCATTGCTAGTCTGATTTTATGTTCTCCTTGCTCCGTCCGTCATTGGTTATTTTATTACCTAAGCAGCAGGATTCCTTAACTTCATCTACATCGTGACCAACAATCCTGTCAAGTTTGTCGCTGTTCTCATTTCTGCTACTACCTAATACTGCCGTAATTCTTCAGTTTACTCTCAAACTCTAAACTGTACTCATTAGACTGCTCATTCCCTTCAGCATATCATATAATTCGTAACTCTTACTGAGGATAGCAATGTCATCAGCAAATCTCATCATTGATATCCTTTCGCGTTGAATTTTAATTCCACTCTTGAACCCTTATTTCCGTCATTGCTTCTTCGATGTACAGATTGAAGAGTAGATGCAAAACACTACATCCCTCTCTTACACCCATTTTAATCTGAGCACTTCGTTGTTGGTCGTCCACACTTGGCTCTTGTACATATTGAGTATTACCCGTCTCTCCCCATAGCTTACCTCTATTTTTCTCATGATTTCGAACATCTTGCAGCATTTTGCACTGTCGAACGCCTTTTCCAGCTCGACAGAGGCTATGATCGTGCCTCGATTTTTCTTTAGTCTTGATTCCATTATCAATCTCAACGTCAGAATAGTCTCTCTGATGCCTTCACCTTTCCTAAAGCAAAATTATCGTCATGTAACACAGCCTCAATTTTCATTCCCATTCTTCTGTATATTATTCTTGTCAGCAGTGTGGATGCATGCGCTGATAAGTTCATTGTGTAATAATTCTAGCACTGTTGCAGTCTTAGACATTGTGTAGATAATATTTTTCCGAAAGTCAGCTGGTATGTCGCCAGACTCATAGATTCTACACACGAACGTGAATAGTCGTTTTGTTGCCACTTCTCCCAACGAACTTAGAAATTCTGAAGGTCTGTAACCTATCCCTTGTGCCTTATTTGATCTTGTCCTCCAAAGCTCTTTTAATTTGTGATTCTAACACTGGATCCCAATCTCTCCTACATCGACTCCTGTTCCATCTTCTATCACATCAGACAAATCTTCAGCTTCACAGAGCCTAAAATGTATTCTTTCCATCCATCCGCTCTCTCCTCTGCATTTAACAGTGGAATTCCCGTTGCACATTTGAAGTTACTACCATTGCTTTTAATTTCACCGAAGATCATTTTGACTTTCTCATATGCTGAGTCAGCCCTTCCGACAATCATTTGTTTTTCGATTTCGTCACATTTTTCCTGCTGCCATTTGTCTTAGCTTCCCTGCACCCCCTATTTGCTTCATTCTTCAGAGACTTATATCTCTGTATTCCTGAATTTCCCTGGACATTATTGTACTTCCTTCTTCCGTCGATTAACTGAAGCGGTTCTTCTGCTACCCATGCTTTCTTCGCAGTTACCTTTGTTATACAAATGTTTTTCTTCCCAACTTAAGTGATTGCCCTTTTTAGAGACGTTCAGAGCTCCTCAACTTTACTGCCTGCTTAGCTATTCGGCATTCATGTATCTACAGCGTTAGAGAATTTCCACCTGTCTCGTCATTCCTTAGCAGTTGCATAGTCCACTTCTTTGCATACTGATTCTTCCTCATTAATCTCACACTTCAACCTACTCTTCATCACCACTAAATTGCGACCTGTCAATATCTGCTCCTGGGTCAGCCTTACAATTCAGTATCTGATTTCGGAATCTCTGCCCGACCACGATGTAATTCAACTGAAATCTTCCCGTATCACCCGGCATTTTCCAAGTATACCTCTTCCCTTTGTGACTCTTGAACAGAGTATTTGCTATTACTAGCTGAAATTTATTACAAAACATGATTACTCTTTCTCCTCTCTCATTCCTTGTTCCAAGTCTAATTTCTCCAGTATCCTGCTCTTCTACTCCTACAACTGCATTTCAGACCCAACAACTATTAGATTTACATTTTCTTTTACGTACTGTATGACCTTTTCAGTATTCTCATATACTTTCTCTTCATTCAGCTTGTGATGTCGGCATGTACACCTGTACTATCATTGTCGGTATCGGTTTGCTGTCCATTCTCATCAGAACAACCCTACTACTGAACTGTTCACAGTAACTCAGTCTCTGTCCTACTTTCCTATACACATCAAATCCTACTTCCGTTATAAAATTTTCCTGCTCCTGTTGGTATTACCCTATACTCCTACGACATTCAGACTTCTGACATTCCACACCCCGATTTTTAGAACGTTATCCTTCCGTTGATTCTTCAATCTTTTTCTCATGTTAACCTCCGCCTTTGCAGTCCCCTTATAGAGACCTCAATGAGCAACTTCTCCGGATTATTTTGCCAATGGAGAAATCATCATGACACTTTTTCAGTTACAGGTCACATGACCTGTGATACACGTTATGTAGCTTTAATGCATTGGTTTACATTGTCTTCTGCATATTTATGCCGCTGATCATTGCCGATTCTTAGGGCAGGTTCCCATCCCAAGGGCAAGAAAGTGCCCTGAACCTCTGTGTGCTACTCCGACCTCTTTGACAATGCCGTTGGCAGAATGAGGGTGACTTCTTATGCCGTAAGTCTTCGGTCGCCAAAGCTGATTCTTAATCACAATTTAAGTGTCTGCGGGTTTGGAACAAAGTAACGATGTTGCTTTGATTACAAATAAAAGACGCTATCCCTAGAGCATGGGTATTATTATTAACATACACACATCAATCGCTTCTGCTAAGAAATTCATCTTTGGAGTAGATGGAGTTGGCCACCAAAAATCCTTTAGACTCTTCTCAAACTAAGATTTGCTGTTAGTTCAGCTTTTTATGGCTGCTGGCATGTTATTTAAGTTGTTTACTACTGAATAGTGGAGCCTTTCTTAACGAAAGTATGAGACTTTAAATCTTTTATGACTTTAAATGTTTGTGAAAATTATTCTTATTTCTAGAATTCATACCCTGAACTCAACTGTTGGCTTAAAAAATATATTTTTGATGACAATAAATATATTGGGAAGTTGTAGTTAGTATCCCCAGATCTTCAAACAACGCTCTGCTGGACGTACTCTAGTTCACACAACAAGTAATCCGTAAAGCACGATTTTTAGCTCAGAAATCTTGATTGCTTGATTAATTACTCCAGAAAATAATCCCGTATGATATTATGAAATAAAGTAAGCGTAGTACGCCAGTTTTTTTTATCTTTATACCATCTTTGTCTGACGTCATATGCATAGCAAAGAAAGACTTGTTTAGGTGCATCAGCAGTTCTGTTGTGTGCTCCTCTCAGGTAAATGTATTATTAAGAATTTAACACAGTCAATTTATTCTGTCAGATTTTTGTTATATTTTAGACATATAGTGGTACGCACCCTTTTACAAGTTTTGAACTGCATGTAGTATGTTTTTTCAAGGTTTATTAACAAAGAAGTGGCTAGGAATCATTTATTAATGTCCATGAAAATTTCATTACTGATTTTTCTAATGGTGTGCTTGATTTGCTATTTACTGCAATATTTGTACCATCTGCAAACAAAACAAGCTTGGCACCTGGTAATGCTAGTGATGGAAGGTCGTTGATATGCCGAAAAAGGATAACTGCTCTAAGATGAAACCTTTTCGCACATCACATGTTATTATTTCCCAGTTGTATGATGCCTGATACCTTAACACACGTCTCTTTACTCTAGCCACTATTTTTTTTCTGTCGGAGATATAGAATTTGAACCATTCTGCAGCATTTGCCGTTACACTGTAATATTCTAAATTACTTAAAAGGATACTGTGATTTATACAGTCAAATGCCTTTCACGGGTAATAAAATATATCAGCAGCCTGTAAATTATTGTCTAATAAATAAAATAAATTCTCATGGTATGTATAGATAGCCATTCTCTAATAGAAAGGTTTAACTTCAGAATATTTCAACCATTCAGTATATGTTCCTATGGTAAGAGAGCAGCTACAACATAGCATAAATTGTCTGTAAACTGAGAGACACACTATTGAATCACGTTTGTTGATATGTTATCATAGCCGCTACAGTTTTTTGATTTTAATCTCGTATTTTGTGGTGGACGTTGCTTCTACTGGTGCTTTGACGGTCATACAAGTGCTATTGCAGTTATTTGTAGTAACTGGTGTGATACATCACATGTCAGCATCTAATGAACCTGAGAACCCTACAGTTACGAAGTGCTTATTGAAAATTTCAGAAACAATACACACATCTGCTACCCAGTATCATTTTCGCTTAATGCTATGTGCTCCTCTTCATCTGTAGTTTTATCAGACTTTTCCTTCACCATATCCCATATTAACAGTTTCAAACATGGTTATTTTCCAGAAAGTGTCTATAAGTTTCAACATAGGAATCACACAGCCTACCGCTTGCAAATAAAGGTTTGATCTTTATTTTATCTGATGTGACTATTCCTTTCTGATAATTCATTTGCTTCGATGACTATATTACTGTCTTCAGTATTTGGCACTATGTTTTGTGTTTACATCACAGTGTTTTGTGTCTGATAAATGTAGTTGCCTTTTCGCTTGACAGGATATCTTTATACTTCGATAAGCCATGGATTTTTATAGACTTTGGTCTAATCTGTGTAAGTTTTTGGGAGAAACAGTTTTCAGATAAGTGAAGGACGTTGTTATTACAAGTTTTGCATCAATCAGTCATACACTGTTGTCCATAATTATAGCAACAAAAGGAAATTTTGAAAGGTAGCGTTGATTTTACACAAAATAGTGTAAACAGGTGATAGTAAAGTAGAAACAATGTAAAGAATGCAAAACGTAAACAACTGCAAGCTGCATAACGGTAGATACTCGCGTTCCACAACTGCTTAATGATGTCAGTGTGGAGTGTAACTGCCTCTGGCAGCAATACAGGCTTGGCAACCATGGGATATGCTGTGAACGATGTCATCAATCATATGTTCAGGTGGGACACCCATTATTCCTACAGTGCTGCTCGCAAGTCTTGGAGAGTGGTTGGTTAATCCTGACATCACGCAGTCCATCTCTCTACTGCATTCCAAACATGCTCTATGAGACTTCGGGAGGGAGCAGCTCACGCTATAGGTGCAATATCTGCCGATTCCAATATTATCTCAACCACCCGTGCTCTATGAAGTCGAGCATTATCGTCAATCAGTACGAATACTGTGCCCACAGCACCTCGCAACAACCGTCCGTGAGGTCCCAAGATTCGTCACAATACCTGACAGCAGTTTGTAGTGCCTCGAGAATTTCGGTGTAAGTTCTAGAGACGCTCGGCTTTCCATCGTCTCAAACACCCGATATTTTAAGTACGAGGGTCAGAGAGTGGAGATGTGTCTACCTCGCTTCCGCTTTCTGTGTATGCAGGATGGGCGTGTATCGGGAGAATACTGCAATAGTGACGGTCGATCGGCGCGGACAAGTGTTTGCCGCTCGCGCCATAGAAGCTGTATGTCCAGTACAAGGAACAAGCACTCTTTATTCCTTGGTGGTGTAACGACTGTATTTGTTATGAACAAATGAATTATGTACTGAACTAAAGATACATTAATTTTTTTTTCATATCTTGGACTTGCTAGAGGCAAGACGTAGGTCAGATTTTGTGAGAAGAGGAATGGTTATCAAGCCAACTCTCTCATAAATGTTATTTAATTGATCTCTGGGAGTTATATATTTAAGTGAACACGAAGAAACTTATTGTTCAAATGGTTCAAATGGCTCTGAGCACTATGGGACTCAACTGCTGAGGTCATTAGTCCCCTAGAACTTAGAACTAGTTAAACCTAACTAACCTAAGGACATCACAAACATCCACGCCCGAGGCAGGATTCGAACCTGCGACCGTAGCGGTCTTGCGGTTCCAGACTGCAGCGCCTTTAACCGCACGGCCACTTCGGCCGGCAAACTTATTGTGTTTCGAGTCAAATACATCGTTAATCGACGAGTACGTCGACAGTCAAGTTTGTATACGTGATCATCAGATTAAGGAAATAAGAAAATCTTATTTTTTGCCACACACGTCGGAAACAGTTAGAATGTGGCGACCTAAGTGACAGGGCCCGAATAAAACGGGAATTTCAAGACAGAAACGGGAAGAAGATATTATGAGTTACCATAGCAACCAGGCCTAACAAGATGCGCGAAGTGTTTCTAGTAATTGTATTGAGTCCAATAAACCAATGGAAGAATGAGGCAAGTGCAACATAGTAAAATACGTGAGAAAGTAATAGCGAAAAAGAAAAAAACTGGAGAGAAAATCTCAACCTTTCAACTAAGCCGATTGGGTGTGGAGGGTAAGCAGTTTTCCACACGTATATCGCACCGACGGCGACGCAGTAACCATCCACCGACGCCGACTGCATCAGCTGCTGCTCGCCCGTGCTGACTCCGCGTCCGCTCACCGACGACGAGGCTGAAACCAACATTCGACGCCGCCGGCACCAGTGCTGTCCACCGGCGCTGAATACACTACCAGCGCAGCTAGAACTCTACGCCAGTTGAGCGAAAAACATTAATTGTTTGGTAAAGTTGAAGGAACTGTTGAACGATAAACTGTTAGTGTAGTTATTGTACTCAGTGGTGAATTTTCTTTTAGATGACTACTAAATTAATGATTACTGAGTTAAGTCAATAATGTTACGCATCAAGAACAGCAACTAGCAGAACCAGCCATGGCTATGACAGTGAATGAGGAAACGCCAGACTGGGGTGAAGTAGCAAATTTAATCAAAGAACTAAGTCTAAAGGGACACTCAGTGGGAACAGAGTCGAATGCTCAAATAACTACTCTAAGCAAAAATTTAGAAGCTGAAAATACTCAGTTGAATGTTAAGTTGGATGATAAGAAGGCTGATTCAGCCACTTCAGGTGAAAAACTAGATGCACAGAGTACTAATTTAAGTAGAGAAATAGACATAGTGAATATTCAAGTAAATAATAAATTGGAAGTTCGTAATAAGACTTTAGGATTGTTAAGTGAAAAAGTAGATGATCAAAATAAGGAATTTAGCCAGTTGCGTGAATGTATGAGAAATTTGAAGACTGAATTTGACTCTTTAAATAATAAGGTAGAAAATCGGAACTTAGATTTAAAGAGTGAACCCACTAGTTCTTTGAATACTCACGTTAATCAACTGTTTACTGAATTTAACCAGAGAGGATGAGAAAATTAGAATCTGACATTGAAGATGTATGTAATAATGCAGAATCTTAATTTAGTGAAAATTTAAATTTTGTAAAAATGTATGTAATGTTAAATGTAATTCCGTAAGACAAGAAATGAATACTCTGAAAGAGAGCATAGATCGACCTAAGGGAGTAATGTCCATTATTCAATCGGAAATCCCAGGTGTTGCTACACGCGTTGTAAGTTCGCGTGTAGATAATATAGGATGAAGCTTTAAAGGAAAAATAGCCAACTTTGACATAAATGTAAGTAGTTTTGCGGAACCATTTGAACTAATTAAAGAGCGAGAAGTTATCGACAGTATAATCTCCGGAAACATTTCGACGGTTGCTTTTTCTGAATTTAATAATGCTACCCAAGATTATGGACGACTTGTGCGAAGAATTCAAACTTGTCGATGACAAAGTAGAAAACAGATTAACTTTACCTAATGTTGTATTTCCTAGTAAAGTGGTTATTGTTTTGTCGTCGGGAGGCTTTCACACAAAATTTAATAAGAAGTATTGGTTTGCACTTGCTCAAGTGAGGTTAAGGTGAGATCCATGGGACCCGGGCGGAATCACATCTGTCTCCCACGGACGTTCACGTTCTGTGTTAACGGGTGGAGTGACGACCGTCGGATCCGTAGCTGTTTTCGGTGTTTCTTCTGTACTATTTTTCCTGCACCGAATTCCCTTCAAATCTTAAACTATTCTGTAATCTACTTCTGAATTCTTAAGCTATCCTATAAGTTTAGTGCATATTGAACCGCAATATGACTGCAACATAAAGATTGATTAAATATGATCACTGATAAACAGTGATCTCTAGAAAAGAAATGAACCAAATAGAATATTATATTAGTGCAAAGTATAATATGAGGGTACTAATTATACAGAGGGATATTGAGATGCCATATACTGAATGGAGTATTGTATGTGTGCAAAATATAGAAATGTGGTTAACTAAATAGCTATTATGCCATAATGTATGAGAATCTTATTCTTAGTATAGAATACTTTACAGCTTTTATGAAATATGATGTAAAAGGGAGGGTTGGTATCAGTTTTGAAAGGGGTGGGTAGTGTAAGTACAAGCATGACTAACACTAAACACACACCACACCTTTCAGACGACCCTGCAGACAACTGTAACTGATTCTTCACCATTGGCCACTCCATAGGGGTGCTAAGATTTTTCTTCGGGGACTTCAAAGGTGAAGATAAGAATGTCCGTTCTGTAGGAGACTTTTAACATAATAGCTCCTTCGGCTTCTCACTCAAGTACCGGCGAAGTAGGGAGCCTGGGGTAGGGTTGTGGGAAGGGTTTCCTGTCTTTGGGGCTATCTTCTTTCTCTTCTATCTTAGCAACCATTTCTACTTTTCAGTTTCTTACTTCTCATCTGAGTTCCTACTTATCTTTCCCTCTTTCCATATTCGTATACTTCTATCGCAGAAGACCTTCTCTTTTTCCGTGGTTACAAAGAACCCTCAACTTATTTCACGTAAATAGGCCGAAGAATCAGGCTGCACAAATACACATAGACACACACACACAAAGAGAAACTTACAAACATGAAAATTACGGATCAGAAAACTAAAGCAATGTCCGAACCTCCATTAGGTTTAGGGTAATAAAGATATATATATACATCTGAGTAGATGCACATATTACATTGTTAATGTGTGACGTTTCTGCATCGTTATGTTTTTATCGCTCTCATATATATTTACATGTATATAAAGACAGGAGAATAACAATTAACGCATGTGCATAGAGAAGCAGGAGCACGAGAACTGGGGCAATAAGTATAAAACAGGGATAAGTTAATTGAAGTTAGTAGTGCTAGACTTTTGAGAAAAGACATAGTATGTACTGGGTGTTGGCAAATACAGGTAGACATAGCATCTACTATGTGTAGGCATGATATCTGTTTATACAGTAGGAGTGAGGAGTGAAAGAGGACTGTAGGGTCTTAGATGGAGATTTGGAAACTGGAGTTGAGGTGTAAAGTAGATTTGTAACTGTACCACAGAATATTTAAGAATGGTATACATAAAGATGTATGCTAGGGCAATGAACCAGGAGGCCTACTCAAGAAGGATACGGAGGGCGCACTCGACATTTATAGGATGAGAAAAAGGGCGGATAGGCAGACCTATGAAAAGCTGACCTATACTGCGCGGACAGGGGCACGAAGAAGAGGATTGAACGGTACCCTAGGAGGATCGGAATAAGAAAGGGGCGTACCTACCAAAGGGGTACTCCTAGGATCAACCCTTGTAAGATATAGGTACTGTTCCTAAAGGGAAAGGGGGCAGTATAGTGACAGAAGTCACTCGTTTAAAGGGATGAGTCAGGTAGGTTTGAATTCTATGCAGAACTAGCATTTTTACGTTTTAGATTTACAAGTTTCAAAAGAAGGGAACACTTTTATCTACCCAGAATTCCTCCAAAGAATATGTACGTACTTAGGAAAAATAGTACGGGAAATAAGAACAAAGCAACAGAGTATTCATGAATTATGTACTCCTGGAATTTACTGTTGGAAAAAGGCAGAAAACAAAAATTTGGTACGCACGAATTGTCAGAGAACTGAAAAGAGCTAACTCCAACAGGGACTGAAAGATATAAGTCTTAGATTTAAGTTAAAAAAAAGGAGGAATAAGTAATGAGAACAGGCATATTCACTGTTATTGATAGAAAAGATAAATTGTTGAAAGATGAAGCGTTATCCTGTGTGTCCTTAGTGTACATGATAGTTATGTATAAAATATCACGTGTTCGCGTTAAGGGGAGGGATATGTAGTGCCTCCAGAATTTCGGTGTAAGAGACACTCGGCTTTCCACCGTCTCGAACATCCGATATTTTAACTACGAGGTGGGAGAGTGGAGACGTGTCTACCTCGCTTCCGCTTTCTGTGTGTGCAGGATGGACTTGTATCGGGAGAATACTGCAATAGTGACGGTCGATCGGCACGGACAAGTGTTTGCCGCTCGCGCCATAGAAGCTGTATGTTCAGTAAAAGGAGCAAGCACGCTTTATTCCTTGATGGTGTAACGACTGTATTTGTTGTGAACAAATGAATTACGTATTGAACTATAGACACTTACATTTGATTTTCTGGTGTTGGACTCGCTAGAAGCAAGAACTGGTTTCATAGTGGTTGTTAAACCAAACGTATTGTAATTGTATCTGTTAGTATCTCATGGTCCAAGACGGGGTTGACTTGCGAGAGTTGAAAGATTATGTGAAATTTGTGAAGCTGTTGTATTGTGGAGATGAAAATATAACAGAGTTGAACAAAAAGTATCCCGAGAGTACAGAACCATTTCAAGAGTAGAAGAGAAGTCCATTTTGAAATTCCTTTAACGAGCTATAACCTTAGGGGAAGAAGAGTTTCTGAAGATCGACGCAGTCGTCTGATCCGAGAAGAAGATCGGCCGCACACAGTACGTAAGTCAACTGCGAGAGACGTGTGAGTCTTGCACCCCAGTACCACACTGTTTCGTGTCGTCAAATTGCATGAAGAGGTGTTCCAGTGGTCAAGATGATCCCTGCCCACACAGTTTGTGATCCTCCTCGATATCCGTTTATTTCCACAATTTTTGGAACCCGAAATCGTGTTCCACGCTCCCTTCAGATGCGAATTCCTCGAGAATCATTCTCCAGACAAAATAAGGACTCATCTGTGAAAATAACACTGGTCCACTGTTGGACCGTCCACGTGACATGTTGACGTCTCCGTTCTAGACGTTCCCTTCTGTGAAGACAGGTCCGAGGTTCACATGCAACAGGTCACCGACAGTAAAAGCCACTCTGCCTAAGCCTTCTGTACACAGTTTGCCTCGATACAAGGGTCTAGTTAGTACTCTTACAGCCAACTAACGACTTTATCTTTCTGCCCTGTTCTTCGGGATACGGTCTCCATAAATTATTGCCACATCTGAGAAACAACAGAACGATTCGCATTAAACCATCAGGCCACATCAGTAGGCAACTGTTTGCTCCCTTCTTCCTTTGGCCCACTACTGCAGTGGGTAGTGTGTACAGAGCGATTGTGGATTGGGACACCTGGCAAACACTACCCCGTGTGATAGGTGGGTCTGTCGTCATCGCTGGCGTGGTTACCAGTTGACCGGAATGTCACCTTCCGTGCAGAACACGATCGTGTTGACATCTGTTCCCAGTTTGTATGTTTATGTTGTCAATTACGAACAGAACGGGGGAACAGCTCTTTGTTGCTTTAATTTTGGACACCAGAGTACTACGAGCATTGCACTCGTCACTCCAATTCGTGTCGTTGAAGAGTTTACTAAAACAATCGATCTTTGGTGTACTGACTACCGTCTTGAATATAGATGTATCTTGATCGGTATTAACATTTAGAAAAAGGAACTGAAAGACTACTTATTATTGGTTTTATAACATAATCTTGTTCACGAGACATTTCTATAGAGATATTATAGATGGCCGTCTCTGAGTCCTTAGCTATTCTAGTTGGAAATTTGAATAACAGTGCTACTGATTGCAATAAGTTCTTACAGGAAGTATTTTCAAGAAAATCTCCATTAAAACCACCAGAAATCACAATTTTTTCTTTTCTATCGATGAATAGGCGAATAAAGCAACGATCATTACGAAATTCTACTTCTGTTGAACATGCTTCCATACGCTGCTGCACCAAGAATCTATGAATGTCTGTGATGTGAAATTTATGGCAACTTCTGATGAATGTGGTAACTCCTCCATCCTCCATTCTTGCCCTACCAAAGTGAGAAGCTAGCCCAGATTATGTCACCTGGGTCGGATGCAGATAAGTAGTCCATTAGTTTTATTTCTTAGCTCTCGAATATTTTGATGCACTAAAGATAGTTAGCATTTCTCATTGACAGAGATAAAACTAGGTGGAAATAAAATTTCTGCTGATAGGTGAAGGTCTTTAACCTACAGCTGTGTTTGCTCATCGAATGTTCCAGAATTACGCTGTTTAGTTTCTTCCTCAGACTGAAGGTTCGTTTCAATCCTGGTCTCTCTTTGCATTTGGCTTTTTCTGCCCTACCAATTATAGGAAAATTGCGCTGCTCCAACATCTGTAACCACTGGCATTTTATCATTCATGGCGTGCCTCCCTCCGCCCCCTTCTATTTCCTGCTTTAGCCCAGCATTTAACGCTTCCCTTTCCGATTGAAGTGTAGGCCATGCCTAGTATAATCACACTAACTGAGAGAATGAAGAGGAACCACACCAATATGCGACCCCACACGCGACCCAAGCTGTCTTTCCAACTCCAAATCAACTCTCTTGACAGAAGAGTTTAAATGAGATCGGTCATGGGGTCTCAGAACAGGCACACAACAGGTTCCCGTTTCTTGAACTATCATCGTGAGAGTAGATCCCTTTATTTAACCTGCGAGGAAGTGAACATATCACTGCGGCATGATCACGTGTATCTTTTCTCTTGTTTTTAAAATTATATTTCATGTGTGTGGTGGAGGCAGGCAATCTGACTTAATCCTAGGCGTCCAGCTTCCATTGACGTCAAAATCTATGTTCTTTACGCACGTCCAATTTCGTAGTTGTTCTGGAAATTTGATACTGATTTAACGGCATTTAGTGTTCTCGCAGTTCGATTCCGTATTCAATGTATTTGTTATTAATTTCTGCTTGATCTGTTGTGCGCCTTCCCGGGATTAACTAATCTATTATTCTGCCGTTGTTGTTCTTGGAATGTACTTTTCAATGTAACTGGCTTATCATATATTCTTGCTGTGTATTAATCAAGGCAGATGCTGTCCTATTTAGCAAAAGAGAAAGGAAAATTGTTGTGTTAAAATTTATGTTTCTGTGTTCCAAGCGTATCTGTATTTTGAAATAAATGGTATTTAGTATTGTTCTTGTAACGAATAATGTTCAATCGCCACTCATCCAGTCTTTCGTCGGCCAAACTCAATAAGCGTGTACTGGCATCAACAGTCGTCACATTAGATGAAAGACGTAAAATCGAGTGCTCACCCGCCCTTGCTGTATACAAAGTATGTTAAATCACAGTAGTCTCTACTAATTAATCTTTGACCATCGGCAAGCCACATCAGTATGAGAGATATGTACGCAGGTCTTTTGGAGTAGAATGAAGAAGGCAGCAGATGGGCATGCAGTGGCGATTACCTATGTCGGTAATCATACTGGTAAAATCGATCTGGTTTATCACATATTTCTGATGTTTCATGGTTTTGAAAGTTTGTTCCGATTTTTGGTTGTGAATTTAGGTGGACCAATGGTAGCAACTTCTGCGTGTATGAATTTGGTTTCTATTTGGGATATGACTTGGAACTTAAATAACGTACTTTATAGTGTATCAAGGTAAAAATCATTTGTTATAACCTTCATCTTCTGACATATGAGTGTGAAGTTATTTGATTCCTGTAACGAGTTTGATTGTTTTGTCGAAACGGATCGAGCATGCGCGTGGGTATTTGGTCATCTACTTCCATTGATACCGTACCTGTAATCTGATTATACAACAGTATTTTGTCGTAATCATAGGTACTATTTTCTTTGAGGGAAATGTTTTGTTCATAGTGTTTTTTTCTGGTTCACAGTCGTCATGAAGCAAGATGTGAGTAGTAGAAACAGAGAATTATTGAGCGCTTACTTTGTATTATCTTTCTATAACTGCACTAGATATTCTGTGAGTATTTTTCTGTTCTATGAAAGACCACATTACTGATCACTTTGTGCATCTTTCTGCCTTGTTTTATTCGTGTCAAAGACGCTCAACTGCTTTGTGAACCATGTACACAAAAAAGAATAATCAGTGAACCTTGTTCCTGTAGATAAGAGCGTTCTGTAATATCTCCCTCATATTTGCTTGTAGCCTTATGTTCTGATTACTAGCTCATTTCATGGTAACGCGCGATTTGAGGAGCCAAAGCATTATGTGAGCGTCTGTGGACTACGTGAACGTTTTGCAGCTCCAGAGGTGTACCAATAAGCTGTTAATCAGTTGGTTGTAATGTTCTGACTGATTAGGGTACCTGCTGAAGCCCTTTATTGTGAGCAGTCAAATTTCGTCTCTCAATTGCCGTGACAAGTACCAAGTCTGTGCTTGTGAGATTGAGTTCCTTGCTAAACACTCAGGGTGAAAGGTGCTAAACTGAAAACTTATTTCACAAAAATGCTGATAATATTCTTCTCCAAATTTTTAACGAAATCAAATTATACCGAACGACACATTCCTTCTGGCACGGCAATGAAATTCTGTAACAGTGATTAAGTAGCATGCATGACTTACAAAATCTGTAACTGAAACATAGCAGTGCATTGTTTTCAGTAATTCCGTTCGACAGTCGAAGGCAACATACTTTAGCCAGCAGACACCTTTGTCACATATGGCTTGCAGCATACTGGAGTAGCTGTGTGAAACCGGAGTTAAACATGAACGGTTCTTATTTTTCATGATGGGTTCGTGTCTTCCTGTGGCCTTAGTAAGGTCCTTAGATGGATTGGGAGGCGCGAGAGGCGTGTGGGGATGTGGCAGACAGACCAGCGGTGGACATGTAGATAGTTCAGCCATTCAGGCTTAATTCCTCCATGAACATGAATAACTCATTAATTATTGCGTCCGGCTAGTACAGTCATTCAATTGCGTTTCCCTCTTCGCTTACTATTTCACGCTGATCGGCGGGCATAGCAATGGCCAGTGGCACAGAGAGGAGAGCTGATTACTCAGTGGAGCCTCGACACGGGACGCTGACTTGGTGAGGGCTTCATACAGCTGTAGTGCAGAACAAGGTGAGCCAACAGCATCCTCTGCCTTTACAGCAGCCCGCGGAGTTCCCGGTGGAGTGGCGATGGCGTTGACCGAAGTCGAGGTGTGCACCGACAACTGGAGGGCAAAGGCGGGCGGCTGGCGCATTGCTCTTTCGGTCGTCGTTACATACAGCTTCTGCCTGCTGATTCCACTGTAACAGCCGTCTTTACTGGAAGCATCAAATCGTCTGGATCGTTTCGGCCCTTGTCCACGATAAGAATTTTGGCCGTTTGGCGAGCCAGCAGAGTTTCCGGCTTTGTGGTGATACATTGTTTTTTATGAGAGTGTGTCCACTAGACACCATGGAAAACGACTGGCCCGGTTGTGGGAAGCAGCTCAGTCGGAAGTTGTGCCTTGTTGTCATTTACACTAATGTCCATTAAAATTGCTACACTAAGAACAAATGCAGATGAAACATGGGTATTCACTGGACATATATATTGTACTAGAAATGACAAGTGATTACATTTTCACGCAATTTGGGTGCATAGATCCTGAGAAATCAGTACCCAGAACCACCACCTATGGCCGTAATAACGGCCTTGATACGCCTGCGCATTGAGTCAGACAGAGCTTGGATGCCGTGTACAGGTACAGCTGCCCATGCAGCTTCCACACGATACCACAGTTCATGAAGAGTAGTGACTGGCGTATTGGGAAGAGCCAGTTGCTCGGCCACCATTAATGAGACGTTTTCAATTGGTCAGAGATCTGGAGAATGTGCTGTCAGGCAACAGTCGAACATTTTCTGTATCCAGAAAGGCCCGTACAGGAGCTGCAACATGCGGTTGTGCATTAACCTGCTGAAATGTAGAGTTTCGCAGGGATCGAATGAAGGGTAGAGCCACGGGTCGTAGCACATCTGAAATGTAACGTCCACTGTTCAAAGTGCCGTCAATGCGAACAAGAGGAGACCGAGACGTGTAACCAATGGCACCACATACCTTCACGCCGGGTGATACGCCAGTATGGCAATGACGAATACACGCTTCCAATGTGCGTTCACCGTCAGCATCATGTCGCCAGACACGGATGCGACCGTCATGATGCTGTAAACAGAACCTGGATTCATCCGAAAAAATTACGCTTTGCCATTCGTGCACCCAGGTTCGTTGTTGTGTACACTATCGCAGGCGGTCCTGTCTGTGATGCAGCGTCAAGGGTAACCGCAGCCAATGGCCAGTAGTGTAGATATGTTGTAACATATTTGCGTGTCCTCGGCACTGATTGCCGGCAGTCTAGGTAGTCATGCCTAAGCTGTTGTACGAGCTAGCTGTCGGTTTTCACGGTGAGTGCTGAACTCAGTATTGATTGTGAGGTTTTGATTCCGTTGGTTGAGGAACCACCAGTCATATGGGATAAGACAACAGAAAAAAATAAGGATAGACGTCTCACTTTAGAATCATGGAAGGATATATGTGTACGCCTTATGGATATTTTTCAAATGCTGAAGTTAAGGAAAGAATTGATATAGGTATGTGGTTTACTGTCATCTATTAATTTTGTCTAATGATCACTAATACACAAACTCATTCCCTCTATACTTATTGTGTCTATCACATAATATTTCAATCGGTCTACGTTAGGCTAACTCGTTCTACCATCGAATTTTTACAGATTCAGGAACAAAGCAATTGTCGAACTTATTTCCGACAGTACTCGCTGACACATCATCTCGTCGTTACCATACCATAAGCACCAACATCCACAAAAGTAAAATTATAACTTGCATCCACTACTGCCATCAGGACAGACAAATAGCGACTTTTGTAATGGAAAACATTGAACCGCTTTCTTTTGGTCTGATAAACGTGTTTACCATCAGTGACTCGTATGATGTACGGAAAATTTGGGGTAACCTCAAACTAAAGCGTTATATTGATCCTGTCACGTTAGTCTCGAATGAGCTTATAAGTGTTATACAATACCAACCACAACTTCTTGAAAACCTCACGTACAATACTGCTAAAGGTTTTTAATCCCAGCCTGAAAATATAATGGATATCAGTGAAAGTGTTTCCTGTTACAAGGTACCTGAAATAAAAAAATAAAATAAAGCGGAAATACTTGCATTATGTTCAACTGCAATTTCTATTAAAAATAGCCGATGGACGATAATTTTTTAATTCAAATATGCCTCATAATAGTGACAACGTAAACTTTGCTGACAAGAAGACTGAAAAACATTGTCACCTACGTTAAAAGATAACCAGCAGAAAATCAGGAAGGTTAGAAATTAATTGGACAGGAAAATGATGACCATCATTAATGCGTTTATTGAGCAGGGTCAAAGAACAAATATATATTTCTGTAGAGGGATTGCATCACCTGTGGACAAACGTAATGTTGAAGCGTAGGTTTCCAGTACGAAGTCACGAAACTTATTAGAAGAGTTACGTCAAGACAACAAAACAGAAGCATGCATCAGCAATCTCCCATGGTTTCCTGGAATCATGCGTCGCATTAACACCAGTCTTTCGGCAGTACATCATCGTACCAATCATCACGGTGTAATCAACATAACTGGTCAGTGTACGCCCTGCCGAACACTCTCAAGTCTCAACTACATCCATTATAGATACATATTTGGAATTGTGTACGAATGTTCAGGGAAATTCAAGAGTACAGAAGTACAAGTCGCTGAGGAATGAGATAAATACGGATTGCAGGGAAGCTAAGACGAAATGGCTACCTGAAAACTGTGAAGAAATCGAAAAACAAATGATTGTTGGAAGGACTGACTCAACATATAGGAAAGTCAAAACAACCTTCGGTGAAATTAAAAGCAAGTGTGGTAACATTAAGACTGCTACTGGAATTTCACTGTTAAATGTAGGGTATAGAGCGTACAGGTGGAAAGAGTACTTTGAGGGCCTCTATGGAGGGGGAAGATTTGTCTGATGTAATGGAAGAAGAATTAACAGACTGCCTGCCGCTGTGACCGAGCGGTTTTAGACCCTTCAGTCTGGAACCACGCGGCTGCTACGGTCGCAGAGTCTAATCCTGCCTCGCGCATGGATGTGTCTGATCTCCTTACGTTAGTTAGGTTTACGTAGTTCTTAGTCTAGGGGCCTGATGACTTCAGATGTTAAGTTCAAAAAATGGCTCTGAGCACTATGGGACTTAACTGCTGAGGTCGTCAGTCCCCTAGAACTTAGAACTACTTAAACCTAACTAACCTAAGGACATTACACACATCCATACCCGAAGCAGGATTCGAACCTGCGACCGTACCGGTCCCGCGGTTCCAGACTGTAGCACCTAGAACCGCACGGCCACTCTGGCCGGCTTCAGATGTTAAGTCCCATAGCGCTTAGAGCCATTTGAACTAGGAGACGATTTAGGAGAGATAGGGGATCCAGTGTTAGAATCAGGTATTAAGATCACGTAAGGCAGAAAGGATAGACAATTCACGGTAATTATAGGCTCTTCATTACAGCGTCTGGGGCCGAGCAAAGTGGCACATTCAAGAAGAGAGAGCCTTAATTACGCAAATAACCGCGAAGGTTTTCTGTTTAAGGAAAAGATCTGGATGTACTTCGGAATACCCATGGAATTTTGGTGATTTTGTCCAAGCTGAGCTGCTTCTCCATCTACTCTCGACAGAATGTTAATTTAACCTTTAC
This sequence comes from Schistocerca piceifrons, assembly GCF_021461385.2. Taxonomy (NCBI): domain Eukaryota; kingdom Metazoa; phylum Arthropoda; class Insecta; order Orthoptera; family Acrididae; genus Schistocerca; species Schistocerca piceifrons. The sequence goes on along the minus strand of NC_060140.1, from coordinate 676,197,709 downwards.
TCCTTCATCACTGTCATTGGATATTATGTTCCCAAACTATTCATCTAATAGCGGGATACTCACTATTTCGTTAGGTTATAGACTATTTGTAACACTGTTTGTGAATATGTATACAAATCGCTGTAGTACATAGTTCAGGGTAATTTATGTAAACTTACTGTAAGGTAGAGGTTGTCCACAATTAAAGTTCTAGTTTCAGAACGCTGTACAAAGAGAACCACTCGTCAGAATGACATCAAATTTGAACAGCATATTAATAACGCGTGTGCAGAGTTGATGAAAACAGAAAAAAATTAACGAAAACTTTATCAATAGATGACTCTGTAAGCGTCAGAATATGCACATCAACAGACGCGCGGCACATGACTGTTCCTCGTTTTACGTCGGAAACGCCCAACATCACTGATTCCATGAAGGATCGCGCGCTGCTGGTAAAGCTCTTATACGAGAACGGTAAATGTTGCCAGTAGTCCGGTTGCAGTTCCGTACACCGAGGGTTACGAAAAAGGCATTAGACCGATGTCTGCTAAGGGTCTGGAAATATGATAAAAAATTTCAAGAAGACAGGTTCTTCTGAAGTGCAATGTGGTAGAGGGAGGGAAGCAGTTAATCGGACGTCTGTTGAAGCTGTAGCCACAGCACTGCAGGAGGGGTCCAGCAGTGGTGAGCAAGCATGCAGAGAGCAGGAATTAGCCAGAACGTTGCACACGCCTGCGAGCACACAGTGTAAAATACTACGATACAGCCTGCATTACTATCCATATAAATTCACCCATATTCAGGAGTTGCCAGCAAGACTAATGTTCATTCTGGAATTTCTTGCTCGCATGGAAGTGGACAATGGATGGCTATGGAACATTCTGTGGACAGACGAAGCCCATTCCCATCTCCATCTACATGTCAACACGCATAATTGCAGAGTACGGGCAACGGAAAATCCTCACGCACATTAACCGGTACCACTTCATTCTGGAAGGGTAACTGTGTCGTGAGGTTTGACGACATCGTGTACCGTAAGGCCGTCTTTTAGCCTGTACGGTCGGTGATAAAAGCTATGAGAATCTTTCGCGCACCAACGGCATTACAACCCTTCTACAGCGTAGATGTATGGGTAGCATCATTTTTATGGAAGATGGTGCTCCACCGCACATTGCGCACTCAGTGAAGCAGCTGCTGGAGAGGCATTTCGTAAATGATAGGATTATCAGCCGTCATTTCCCTACACCCCATTCGTCCTGATCACCTGATATTAACGTGTGTGAGACATCTGGCTGCGGGGTTGTCTTAAAAGTGTTGTGTTCAGTACCCCAATTTGGAACGTAGCTGAACGGAAGGCAAACACTGCGCAACGCACTCGGAACGTCCCCCCTCCCACCCCCAAAAAAAAAGAATCACTCCGATCTGTTGTGGAAAATGCTATTCCTCGGTTCATCTTGTGTCATAAAACTTTGGACAGCTAGAAACTGATCGATTCACCTTTTTATGCAGTTTTTGGCACTAGGACAGTGAAAAACCGTTGTCATTTTGTTTTTTATGCTATTTTTTTGCCTTAGAGCAATTAAAAATGATTTTTCTTTCATCGGATATTGTACGACCTTAATAAAATATGGCGTTTCAGTCTTCGATAGCTATACTTTATTTTCAATTACCGGTTTCGGGCTAGCTGCCCATCTTCAGATCTGTTAGACAAAGTTAAAAATATAATTAATAAAAGAGATACAGTTAGTGATAGACACATCCTAGATTACAAAATGAAATTTTGAAACGCATTAAATGCCAACATACCATATATTGTAGTTACAGAGTAACATGTCCGTACAGAACACTCGGTTCGCTGTCATAAGTAAAGTAAATTTCAATCTGTTAAAACCTTATGTCGCAGTTTTTAAGAGTAACCTGATTGGTAACAGTAAAAAGTGCCCTCTACCTATAGCAATTGTGCATCTGTTATTATTTCACCGTACGTATTAATGGCGAATATTCTTTTTAATAAAACAAATTTTTGAGGCAATAACATATGAATAATCATTTTTGAGTGGACCATGAAACGAAAAATTTACACTAATTTAAAATTTCTTTTTAAAGGAACATAAAATATAATTAAAATGTAGATATAGTTTCGAAAATGTGCGTTTCCTCTTCTTTGTTTTGATTGGTGGTGGAGTGGATTTCCCTACGTCAGAACGTATACACCGCCACGCCGAGTCCTCTTCCGCCGCGCCCAATTCACCTCGCCGCCAGTACGCTGAGGGCCGTTCCGCTGCAGCTGTTTCTTAGTGGGGCGTGCTGTTGCATTCAAGAGTAAGCCTAAAACAGGTCTTTAAAAATCTCATAATAATTCCTGTGCATAAAATCACTTTGCTCATTAAGTAGTAGGCATGGGGTTTTCCTTTGATGAGCGTATATTTCAATCTCTTCGAGCACGTTGAGATAGAGACTTTTGGGAGCTTTGTTCATTTATATGACTCATTTCATGTCTATTCTCTTTTACGTGTGTTCCAAATGCTGTTCGATTGCTATGACTGCAGTGTTCCCTGTATCGAATTTCAAAATTCCGCCCTGTTTCTCCTATAAAGTAACTGTCACATTCAGCATATTTAATCTTATATACTCCGGAATTATTGTATTTCATTTCTTTTGTCGTTGCTGGTTTATGTCTTAGTCTATGTGCCATTTGCCCATTATTCTTAAATGCCACTGCGATTTTTTTTGGAAAGCATTTAGCAATTCTTTCCGACACACGCCCTTTGTATGTCAGGGTGACAAACTTCTTCTTAACTTTAATTTTCCTAGAATCGCTACTGATACCCGCGGATTTGTTTTCGATCTTGTTAAACATACGTGTAACATCTTGTGTCCTGTATCCATTAGCTGCTGCTACTTGCTTAATAATACCTAGTTCTTTCTGCAACTCATCTTCCTTTAGTGGCAATCTGAGGGCTCTGTTGCACATTGCATGAAAGTACGCTCTTTTATGCTGTGCCGGGTGGTGCGACGTCGCTACTATGATGTTGTCGGAGCAAGTGTCTTTTCTATAGACGCCGAAAACGTGCCTGCCTCCCTCCTTTCTGACGGTTAAATCTAAATAGTTAATCGCCCCATTGTTTTCTATTTCTAGTGTGAATTGAATTTTTGGATGCTGTTCGTTTAAAACTTTAGTCATTTCCTCTACGTCTTCTTTTTTCCCTTTGAATAATAAAATAGTGTCGTCAACATACCGTCTGTAATAAATTAACTTCTCCTTAATTTCTGGAAAAGAGCTAAAAACTTTGTTCTCAAAGTCATTCATAAAAATTTCAGGTAAAATGCCTGATAGACTGTTTCCCATAGCTAAACCTTCATCTTGAATAAAAACTTTATCGTTAAAGATAAAACTATTAAAACTCAATGTGAACTCTAGCATATCCACGAGTTCGACGATTCCAGCAATGCTCATTGACCTATTTTTTATCAGGTTTATCCTTATAATTTGCAGAGTTTCTGGTATTGGTATATTAGTGTAGAGGCTCACGACGTCCAATGAGGCTAGGACTACATCCTCTGGGATTGCAATGTCCTTCACTTCGTTCGCGAAACACACACTATTTTTTACGTTGTAAACTTACTCGTATTTATACGCAGATTTTAACTTACGGTACAAAGCCCTATTCAAGAGCTCATTGACGGCTTCCTTCCCATTACAAATAACACACATTGGTTTGTTCTTTTTGTGCAATTTTATTTGCGCTCCTTAAAGACCTGTTTTAGGCTTACTCTTGAAAGCAACAGCACGCCCCAGTAAGAAACAGCTGCAGCGGAACGGCCCTCAGCGTAATGGCGGCGAGGTGAATTGGGCGCGGCGGAAGAGGACTCGGCGTGGCGGTGTATACGTTCTGACGTAGGGAAATTCACTCCACCACCAATCAAAACAAAGAAGAGGAAACGCACATTTTCGAAACAATATCTACATTTTAATTATATTTTATGTTTCTTTGAAAAGAGACTTTAAATTAGTGTAAATTTTTCGTTTCATGGTCCACTCAAAAACGATTATTATTATGTTATTGCCTTAAAAAATTGTTTTATTAAACAGAATATATATACGGTGAAATAATAACAGATGCACAATTGCTATAGGTAGAGGGCAATTTTTACTGTTACCAATCAGGTTACTCTTAAAAACTGCGATATAAGGTTTTAACAGATTGAAATTTACTTTACTTATTGCAGCGAACAGAATGTTCTGCACGGACATGTTACTCTGTAACTACAATATATGGTATGTTGGCATTTAATGCGTTTCAAAATTTATTTTTGTAAACTAATATGTGTCTATCACTAACTGTATCTCTTTTATTAATTACACTTTTAACTTTGTCCAACAGATCTGAAGATGAGCAGCTAGCCCGAAACCGGTAATTGAAAATAAAGTATAGCGATCGAAGACTGAAACGCCATATTTTATTAATGAACGATCGCGGAATTCCCATTCAGACAATTATGTCTAGTTTTGATAAATATTGTACGACCTTGACGTGGTGAATGGACATAGTTGACAGTGCCACAACTGTTGACTGCCGAACGTGTGCAGTCATGCAGACTGAACAGCGTGAATGGCGTAACGTACAACTCAAACAATAGCCGTCGTACTGCGGTTGATCTGTCATTTGTAGCCGACTCCCAGTTACGTAAAGACAATTACAGGTTACTGATACTCTGTACGTGTCACCAGAATATACATTAGCAACCATTTTAAAGGATACCAAATGTCCCTTTGGAACGCTGTTAATGGCATAGAACCGGTACCAGCTGGCCACATGACCTTTCACCGCTGGCGTAATGTATGGCAGTGAAATGATGTGTATGTGCCAGTTGGCTGTATGGAACCATAGATGGAGCTACGTGGGATAAAGGCACAATGAAATAAAGGTGCTCTCGTTTGGACGTGCCAAAAGCACACCTTGAGTTAGGTTACTCCATTTACTGGTCTATCCACGCGGACTACTACACGTGTCTACAAGGAATCGTCTAACAATCGTGGACAGGGGATGGGTATCACGTCTTGTCAATGACAACTGGTTTCAGACTCGGCATGAATAGCTGCTACTAGTGGATACAGGTCCATTTCAAACAATTTCCTGGTGGATGTCGAGGAAAGAATTGCACCCAATGGTCGTTTTGAAGTCTGGCACTTTGCAGTGGCATATCAAACTCCACAACTGAAATAAGCCAAATGCAGGAACTATGTCATGGTTGACCTGAGGGCTGTAACGTCGCCTGACGTGCCCAGAATTCGCCTCTTTTCAAATGATGCAAGGTTCTGAGGTATTCCAACGGCCTAATGGGGTGCTTAATCTGCAGTGTGATGAGTGTAGTTTATGGCGCAGGTGGATCTCTGATGTTTTGGGGATTTTTCTACCGTGACTGGAGTCTATTCATTTAGATTACAACTAAAATGAACTAGTCTGTTCGTTTTAAAATTCTCGTTAGTGAAACGTTATCCGTTACTCTAAACGTTTATGGTGAGCGTACTGTAAACACTCTCGTCTTCTAAGATGTGAACAATCTGGGCTACGTGTGCGTTCCTCACTCTTACGAGAATTTCACAATCATTATGGGCTACAGAACAAAAATTTCCATAAATAAATTTATCTCGCTACAATTGTGATAGATATTATAAGAACTAATTCTATAAAATGCTCTTATAGACATCAAGATTTTCTCATTGGCATCACCAATTACATTTGTCGCAGCACAGCAGCTCACGATCGGATCAGATATAGAAGGAGAGTAAAAAGTGTAATAAAGTGATTGTTTTCGCATTTCGATACAGGCCGCAGTTGTAAACCTACAAATAATATGTATTTACTGTTGACATTCGATTATCTCCGAGATTCAGCATTTTGAAATGTGTTTAGTTGAAGGTATTTATGCACTTCCTGATCGTGAACAGTTTTCTTAAGTACTTGTCTGGTGTGTGTAAGTTTATCGAAATTGATGTTATAGCGTGCTGTAGAGTATTCTTCCCCGTTCTCTAGGCAACAGTACTAACTGTAATAATCACTGTACTTTGAGCATTCCTTATTACTACATTCTTGGTCAAAAGTTCGAACGGAGCGAAATCAAGGCCTCCTAGTAAGTACCCAAACGAAGAAGAAGAAGAAACAATTGAGATATCAAGTTCAACAGCGTGAGGTACAGTTTTCCAAAGAAAGATTTAATTGCTTGGAAATGATCTGAGTAGTTAAAAATTCGTTGATAATTTCAGGGAAATATTTTTCCGAATTTTCGTAGCGACGTGAAGAGTCAGAAACAAACAAATGTAACCCCAAACTGAACAAAGTGACATCTGTTTTTGCACTTTAGTTGTTTAAGACCAAATATTTGACAAACGGGAGTAGGAAATGAACAAATTTGCTACCATATTGACCAATGCAACTCTAATTTTTAAAAAGAAGCATTTAATTATTTGAAAGTAATCAGGCTAATTAATACAAACTTACTTACTGATTTAAGGGAAAATTGAAATATTTCGGTAACACATCCTTTCTCTTGACCCATATACTCCTAATGGTTTACTGATCAACATTAAAATCACAATTCTTTCTTTATAAATCTTGAAATTAAGAAAAACTGAAAATACGATCAAATGTTTTGTCAAGCGATATGACTAAAAGAACGAGATAAGATAAGCTAGAGAACCATTTGTCTCACCTTTGAGTAATGCTGGAAATCATGTACGGCGAATGAAGTGCTGGTGGAGAAATTAAATTTCAGTGTTTAAATTAAACTATAAAATTTTAAATAAAATGGTTCATTGTATACACCGTGCAGTGTGCTGTTTTGTGGTCTTGACATATTTCTATGAATTATGACCGAAGTTGTAAACGTGCTCCAACAACTTTTCAGTCTCAATAAAGTTTTTGATAGAGAATCCATCAAATACGAGGAAAGAGAAAACGTGTAGCCCAAGAATTATTGTCTCTCTCTTACAAATGCTGACATCATTGTTCCTGCTCACTCAGTTTTTCATAAAAAAAGCATGCACAAAAAAACCGAATAAGTTAAACCATAAATCAGAGAGCAGTTACAATCTAACTGCGGATTCAACTTAAAGCTTTTTGTACGTCACAAACGTACGAGCATTCCAGCTACTGCTGTTTTCAGTTTCTGATTTTAAGTAACTCAGAACCGGATTTTGAATAGCAATGTTACCCACATTTTTGCATCAGTGTTCGAATTGATGTTTTCGAGAGTTCTAGGAAACATTCGTCCGGTAGTATTGTTCACCACACTCAATGCTGTTGTATGGTTATGACTTAATTCTCTCATCTACATAAGCAGAGGTGAAAACGGCAGAACAGAATGAGATTTTCACTCTGCAGCGGAGTGTGCGCTGATATGAAACTTTCTGGCAGATTAAAACTGCCGGACCGAGACTGGAACTCGGGACCTTTAGTCTCTGCCCGGCACACAGTTTTAATCTGCCATAAAGTTTCATATCAGCGCACACTCCGCTACAGAGTGAAAATCTCATTCTGGAAACATCCCCCAGGCTGCGGCTAAGCCATGTCTCCGCAATATCCTTTCTTTCAGGAGTGCTAGTTCTGCAAGGTTCGCAGGAGATCTTCTGTAAAGTATGGGAGGTAGGAGACGAGGTATTGGTAGAAGTGAAGCTGTGAGGACGGGGCGTGAGTCGTGCTTGGGTAGCTCAGTTGGTAGAGCACTTGCCCGCGTAAGGCAAAGGTCCCGAGTTCGAGTCTCGGTCCGGCACACAGTTTTAATCTGCCAGTTAGTTTCAAAGCAGAACAGTTTTAGAGCCGGAAAAGTAGTTCTCTACATAATTGTACAAATACTAGAAAAATAGGTATTTATGGTGAACGTGCTAGTGCATGTCTTCGCACTACTGTTGACAATAATCTTCTTGTTCACTAACATTTGCGAACAGAAAGAAAATTAATCGATTAAATGGATGCAAATTTCGATCAGACAGCAGTTGGAATCGGTTGCAGAGTTTTTCCATCTCAGATGTGTGTACAACGACATGCATAGCAATAGGAACGCTATCGGTGAAATATTCAACCGCTCCATTTTACATATCAGTAGCAACTAAAGTGATAGAATATTTTACCACCTAACTTCACATAGTAGTAGTATCCCAAGGCCACGCAGCGTAAGATTGCACGGCCTACATGCTCCATGAAGCAAATATCTTCCAGTACTCGTTACAGTTGTAAGTGAAACATTGTATTTTAAATTCTCAATCGGAACATTGTTTACTATACATGATTTAGAGAACCAGTCAAAGGCATATGAAATGTTTCTCTACAATTTTTCTTCCTTCTAAATAAATGACTTGATAGAACATTTTAGCGTGTTATTTTTTCGAAACCGCTGTTATTTCGTTGGTCTCTAAACACGAATTACTATTACTTGATGTATGAATTTCCTCAGGGAAGGAGGACAGTGATGGGTGGGGCGGGGGTATAGAGGGCCACGCAGTAGGCTGGCAGAAGCTGTAGAGGTGAGGTGCAAGAGGAACAATGGGGAGGAGGAGATCGACGGAGAGTGGGGGTCGAAGAATTAGAGAGTGAAGGGGAACAGATGAAGAGACGAGGAAGTTGGGAGGAGGAGGTGGGGGGATGTGGGAGGAAACGGTGGACAGAGAGAGCAAAGAGAAGGAGATGTGTGCAGTAGTTGTCCAGCGCACAATTAAGAAAAGCAATGTATCAATGAATTGAAAAGCATATCCACAAACACAATAACCATAAAAGGGACTGCATAAGTAATTTTCAAGTAAAACGCAATTTCAAGCGATCGCTATCATCTGCTTTGTCAATGGCCTTAAGCGAAACTTAGGAGAAAGATTAAGGTGAAGTTTCAGTGACAGTACAAAAATTACGAGAGGAAACTGATGCGATTGGTAAATTGTATCTGAAATGGCTGAGAAGAGACACGTTTTAAGTAGCTTAACTGACCACAACATGAATATGGACAGCAACATAGGCGACACACTGCTGCGTATTGTTGACCATCTGAGAGCATAAGCTCTGATCCAAGAAAAACCCAGTAGGGTGAGACAGCATGTTTCACCTGCTACAGTTAATTGTAACATGGAATATAATACCTACGCCGGCAGTAATGCTGAAAAAAGTGAAAATAAATATCTTGTCGCTATAGTCTGATCCTCTAAACTTCTAAATGTGTCTTAACCATTGCATATTTGGGCATCGGTAATGTTTCCATAAAGAGGGATTTAATCAATATGTTGTATCCCATCTTCAAGCAATAAATAATTGACATTCCACGAACTAAGTCTCCGATACATCTACAGTTAGCCAAGAAAAGAGGTAGGCATCCTTCGCGTCAATAGAAAAATATATAATGATAAATTTTATAGTCAGGAAGAACGTTAATTATGGTAGTGATCTGTCCATAACCAAGATCGAAGCAGTTTTGATACACAACAAAACGACCAAATGCTTTCAAAAGTTCTCTAAATAATTTAGACAGCACTGAGAGCTGCTTTAAGGCAACGAAATTAACGAGAAGAAGCAATTCTTTGGACACAATCATTAAAAGAGGGAATCAGATTGAGACACGAGCACTCTATTACAGAATGTAAAAAGTGTTTTTTCAGTTACAAGAGGTCAAGTGACCTGGCAACCCGTACAATAACACACGCGTTACACTGAATACTATGGTACACCTGTACTGAATAAGTAACGGAGCCTACTTAGAAACAACTACAATTCTGTAACAAAACTTAGTATACTAGCAATAATAATTATATAATACTCCTGGAATCCAGGAAGAGAGAGAACATACAGCCCCATAACAAACAGGGCCTGGCATGCCGTAACTCCACCGTTCGGCCGCACGAACTCTTCCTATCGGGCGCCGAGTATAAAACGGCTAGGCGGGTAGGCGTTCCGTGGAATCCATCCCCCTTGATTGTGGATCCTGGTTCTCTCTAGCATGCAGTCTTCTGCGGTGCTCAGCATTCTGTCGTTCTCGTGGGCCTTCCCAAATAAGGCTGGACCGACAGTTTTCCATGAAACCGCATCCGGCGTGTCCAACTGCAACAGATCGGCCAGCTCACTTTTCTTAACGGCTGCACACTCATCCACTGCCGCTTAGGGTTGCCGACAAATTCACTCGGCCCGCTCGTCGGGTGGTGGCTCCAGGATCCCTGTGATGTGCCCTCTTCTCCGACGCCCTACGTTCTCACTTGCAGCCGTGCGGGGTGTGATAAAGGGACTTGCCGTGACGTTACAAATTTGAAGCCGATGTCCACCATGTCGTGTCCCACCTTCATGCAATTCAAATATGGATGAACGAAGATAACATCAGTTTCGTCAGTCGGCTTGGTTACGAAAGCAGCCATTTCACATCACATATGTCTCTTCGTGGTTATTCGAAACGTTAAACAACATCAAAGTTGTTACATTAAGGAAGAAACACGCGACGTATTACTGCATCACATATCCATTTAAGCCCAGAAAAAGTCTGCGATTGCCTTCCTGACACTGTAATTCAGGAAGGTATTGTAACATTTACTATCTGAAACAACTTTTGCGTGTACACAACACCAATTAAGTACAAGAAGCTATTGTAAACAGTAGTCAGCCAATGTTTGTTGGGGAATATGACATGGCAGCGCCGTCTTCAAACCGCAAGTCTGCAGTGCCGTCTCCCCTTAATATACACTCCTGGAAATTGAAATAAGAACACCGTGAATTCATTGTCCCTGGAAGGGGAAACTTTATTGACACATTCCTGAGGTCAGATACATCACATGATCACACTGACAGAACCACAGGCACATAGACACAGGCAACAGAGAATGCACAATGTCGGCACTAGTACAGTGTATATCCACCTTTCGCAGCAATGCAGGCTGCTATTCTCCCATGGAGACGATCGTAGAGGTGCTGGATGTAGTCCTGTGGAACGGCTTGCCATGCCGTTTCCACCTGGCGCCTCAGTTGGACCAGCGTTCGTGCTGGACGTGCAGACCGCGTGAGACGACGCTTCATCCAGTCCCAAACATGCTCAATGGGGGACAGATCCGGAGATCTTGCTGGCCAGGATAGTTGACTTACACCTTCTAGAGCACGTTGGGTGGCACGGGATACATGCGGACGTGCATTGTCCTGTTGGAACAGCAAGTTCCCTTGCCGGTCTAGGAATGGTAGAACGATGGGTTCGATGACGGTTTGGATGTACCGTGCACTATTCAGTGTCCCCTCGACGATCACCAGTGGTGTACGGCCAGTGTAGGAGATCGCTCCCCACACCATGATGCCGGGTGTTGGCCCTGTGTGCCTCGGTCGTATGCAGTCCTGATTGTGGCGCTCACCTGCACGGCGCCAAACACGCATACGACCATCATTGGCACCAAGGCAGAAGCGACTCTCATCGCTGAAGACGACACGTCTCCATTCGTCCCTCCATTCACGCCTGTCGCGACACCACTGGAGGCGGGCTGCACGATGTTGGGGCGTGAGCGGAAGACGGCCTAACGGTGTGCGGGACCGTAGCCCAGCTTCATGGAGACGGTTGCGAATGGTCCTCGCCGATACCCCAGGAGCAACAGTGTCCCTAATTTGCTGGGAAGTGGCGGTGCGGTCCCCTACGGCACTGCGTAGGATCCTACAGTCTTGGCGTGCATCCGTGCGTCGCTGCGGTCCGGTCCCAGGTCGACGGGCACGTGCACCTTCCGCCGACCACTGGCGACGACATCGATGTACTGTGGAGACCTCACGCCCCACGTGTTGAGCAATTCGGCGGTACGTCCACCCGGCCTCCCGCATGCCCACTATACGCCCTCGCTCAAAATCCGTCAACTGCACATACGGTTCACGTCCATGCTGTCGCGGCATGCTACCAGTGTTAAAGACTGCGATGGATCTCCGTATGCCACGGCAAACTGGCTGACACTGACGGCGGCGGTGCACAAATGCTGCGCAGCTAGCGCCATTCGACGGCCAACACCGCGGTTCCTGGTGTGTCCGCTGTGCCGTGCGTGTGATCATTGCTTGTACAGCCCTCTCGCAGTGTCCGGAGCAAGTATGGTGGATCTGACACACCGGTGTCAGTGTGTTCTTTTTTCCATTTCCAGGAGTGTATATAGGCAACCAAAGGAGGGGGGGGGGGGGACTCTGATTGGCCCAAAAGAAAAGGAAGCACTTCCCTACCCTGTGTCAAAGTAACAAAGCTGCAATCGGAAGGGGACGGCCGGAGGTGAGCTGTTGCGTATCGGGCGTAGATCCCGCTGATCACGGTACATATGCGTTATCAGTTAAATTTTAACACTGTTTTTTGCTTGTTAAATGAAACTTTCATTTGTTTGGTATGATACGCGATTTCAGAACGTGGTAATCTACATACGGCGCAGACGGATGAAAAGTGGTTGTGCAAACATGTTTTGTAAACCACCGCAAACGAAATTAGTAGAATTAAAAATGGCATCCTTCGAAAATCGTGCGAACTATTATTCACCCAGTAACTCTTGCCAGGTTTCACATCATTCTACACCGTGACAGCCATGCATCCAGATACTGAGGTCCACGCCCACAACTTGCACTGTACGGAGGGGACATCATCATCTGAAAGAGGCAGCTCAGCTTATGTCGGGTACCTACAGCGAGATAAGACATACGTGCGTGTTTCCCCCAGCAGCCTTGCCGAGCTCAGACGATCTGTTAGCAATAAGTTCTGTGAACGGTCTTGCTAACGACGCATGGAGAGTGTTGAAAACTCCTGGAAAATATGGAAAAACCACTTGCTGTCGGAGAAGATGTGTTCATTTAAGATTCATGTTGGTTAGTATTAAAAGGCGTCTAAATCTCAATATCTAACAAAATAAAGGAAATCTCACGGAGATCAGGGCAGTTGTACGTTTATGATTGAATCTGTTGCCTACTTTGTCTTCCCATATCGCTGAGCGAATGCAAGACGTTGAATTGTTAGTAAGAAAAAGATAAACGGAAACTTGTGTAGGGAAGGCACATTACCCCCTGCTTGACGTTAGTTTTCAGTGGATGCAGTGTGTGGGGGAAAACAAAGTCCTACGATTAACGAGACTGGCTGCAGCAGTGAGCGCTGCTCCACCTGAGCCCAAACAGCCGCGTACAGTTGCTGGCTGTCAGATGAGATTTCCCAGGGCGGGCTGCGGGAGGGCACTGCCTTGCAGGAAAGGAGCAAGGTCGCTTCCGGCAATCCATCACGGAGCGTCATATTTATTCCACTGCGCGATTAATCCTCGGCGGCCCTCACGTGTCGATAAACGCGCCGGAATCGTGCTAACAGGGGTTTGCTGGTACCGAAAGAGGTCAGGAGTCTCGTTCCCCAGATGCTGCTAAAATAAAAAGATGAGAACCATCTAACCAAAAATAGAATCGAAAGCGAACGCAAGTAAAACAAAGAGAAACGAAAGCGCAACTGGAACGCTGTTAAGAATTGCATTACTGAAGTTTTTGGGGACAATTACGGAGTGACGTCAGCGAGGTAGAACGACGTCTATTGTCTCACTGTCGCATCTGTGAGACAGTTCCAAGCAAAGAAAGTCATTAACGACACTTGCCAGATGCTGAAAAAGGTATTATACATATTCGCAAGAGAACAATAAAAAAAGGTCCTCAGAAATGACATTATGTGACTTTTCCTGTTTCACAAAAACTCGTCCGATCTGAGCAAAATATCAGAAAACCTCGCTCGTGTTTCCGGACATCGAAGAGAAACCGCAAGGAGAAGCATACGTTTTGTTAAAGAATTGTTAATAAAACTACACAAACCACTGTAATTAAAATGTAAACTCGTTTTCACGAATAAGTGATGGCATTCTTTTCACTTCAAGTAATTGTTCAAAATGTTCAAATGTGTGTGAATTCCTAAGGGACCAAACTGCTTAGTTCATCGGTCCCTAGACTTACACACTACTTAAGCTAACATATGTTACGAACAACACACACATCCATGCCCGAGGGAGGACTCGAACCTCCGGCGGGAGTAGTAATTGCTCCGTCTGTGAATTGCTTAGAGAGAGAGGAAACCGAATAAGTCAGATACGAAATTTCCTTGAAAAGATGAAAACAGGCTGGTACAATACATAAACATGTGAGGTTCATATAGACGTTAGGCAGAAGAATCTGCTTATACATAAGCGTCACAATCCAAATTTAGAGGCCAATACAGTAAATTTGTACAGTAATTAATTGAAAGACTTGGTACGAAGAGAGAAAAAAGTATTACCTAAAACAGAGTGTTGGAATACTATTTTTGACATCTTCGGATGCACTGATAGCTTAACTCATGACATAGCGAAAATGAAAATGGGAATGATAACGAAAGTGTCTCACAGTACGTTTCATTGTGTCATCCGATGAACTTAGTTTTGCAAAACGTCATATTACAGTACAACATCATTCCACTTCCATTATATAGAGCACAATACGGAACAAGTTAATGATGGTATAGGGGCATAAAACAATTATCATTACCAGCAACTGAATTAATCCGTAGTTAAAGTGCATCATTTTACCAAGTTATCCGATTAATTGCGTAATTTGGCAACAAAATTATCTAGTAAAGAATTACAACTCTATATTGAAATACGAGACACTGTTGGTGTTGTCCAACTTCAAGATGTTTCCTAACTAACACTTTTGCGCTCACAAATACGAAACTGACTTGTTTTCATAATTTGTTAATCCAAAGGAAATCCCATGGAAGTTTTGGTAAAAACTCTATGGTGACTCAGCTACGTTTGTCGGTAGTTTGTCAGTACACATTACATGCCACTAATGGCGAAACTACAAAAATGGCATCAATAACCTATACAACACGAAAGATTTTATTGGGAATTGCAACAATCAGGATAGTTTTGTAAGTGGATATCCTTTCTGTGGTGAGACAATATTCGTACAAATCTTGTTGTTAATGGGAATTATAAACATGCAGCCACGAGGAGGCAGTGGCATCGAGTACGAGGCGACGTCAGCGTCTTCTGGAGCCAACGAGGAAGGCTGCGCAGTGTTCCGAGCATGAAGATACACTCCTGGAAATGGAAAAAAGAACACATTGACACCGGTGTGTCAGACCCACCATACTTGCTCCGGACACTGCGAGAGGGCTGTACAAGCAATGATCACACGCACGGCACAGCGGACACACCAGGAACCGCGGTGTTGGCCGTCGAATGGCGCTAGCTGCGCAGCATTTGTGCACCGCCGCCGTCAGTGTCAGCCAGTTTGCCGTGGCATACGGAGCTCCATCGCAGTCTTTAACACTGGTAGCATGCCGCGACAACGTGGACGTGAACCGTATGTGCAGTTGACGGACTTTGAGCGAGGGCGTATAGTGGGCATGCGGGAGGCCGGGTGGACGTACCGCCGAATTGCTCAACACGTGGGGCGTGAGGTCTCCACAGTACATCGATGTTGTCGCCAGTGGTCGGCGGAAGGTGCACGTGCCCGTCGACCTGGGACCGGACCGCAGCGACACACGGATGCACGCCAAGACTGTAGGATCCTACGCAGTGCCGTAGGGGACCGCACCGCTACTTCCCAGCAAATTAGGGACACTGTTGCTCCTGGGGTATCGGCGAGGACCATTCGCAACCGTCTCCATGAAGCTGGGCTACGGTCCCGCACACCGTTAGGCCGTCTTCCGCTCACGCCCCAACATCGTGCAGCCCGCCTCCAGTGGTGTCGCGACAGGCGTGAATGGAGGGACGAATGGAGACGTGTCGTCTTCAGCGATGAGAGTCGCTTCTGCCTTGGTGCCAATGATGGTCGTATGCGTGTTTGGCGCCGTGCAGGTGAGCGCCACAATCAGGACTGCATACGACCGAGGCACACAGGGCCAACACCCGGCATCATGGTGTGGGGAGCGATCTCCTACACTGGCCGTACACCACTGGTGATCGTCGAGGGGACACTGAATAGTGCACGGTACATCCAAACCGTCATCGAACCCATCGTTCTACCATTCCTAGACCGGCAAGGGAACTTGCTGTTCCAACAGGACAATGCACGTCCGCATGTATCCCGTGCCACCCAACGTGCTCTAGAAGGTGTATGTCAACTATCCTGGCCAGCAAGATCTCCGGATCTGTCCCCCATTGAGCATGTTTGGGACTGGATGAAGCGTCGTCTCACGCGGTCTGCACGTCCAGCACGAACGCTGGTCCAACTGAGGCGCCAGGTGGAAACGGCATGGCAAGCCGTTCCACAGGACTACATCCAGCATCTCTACGATCGTCTCCATGGGAGAATAGCAGCCTGCATTGCTGCGAAAGGTGGATATACACTGTACTAGTGCCGACATTGTGCATGCTCTGTTGCCTGTGTCTATGTGCCTGTGGTTCTGTCAGTGTGATCATGTGATGTATCTGACCTCAGGAATGTGTCAATAAAGTTTCCCCTTCCAGGGACAATGAATTCACGGTGTTCTTATTTCAATTTCCAGGAGTGTATATTAAGGGGAGACGGCACTGCAGACTTGCGGTTTGAAGACGGCGCTGCCATGTCATATTCCCCAACAAACATTGGCTGACTACTGTTTACAATAGCTTCTTGTACTTAATTGGTGTTGTGTACACGCAAAAGTTGTTTCAGATAGTAAATGTTACAATACCTTCCTGAATTACAGTGTCAGGAAGGCAATCGCAGACTTTTTCTGGGCTTAAATGGATATGTGATGCAGGGAACTTGGTGTTCCAACAGGACAATGTACGTCCGCATGTATCCCGTGCCACCCAACGTGCTCTAGAAGGTGTAAGTCAACTATCCTGGCCAGCAAGATCTCCGGATCTGTCCCCCATTGAGCATGTTTGGGACTGGATGAAGCGTCGTCTCACGCAGTCTGCACGTCCAGCACGAACGCTGGCCCAACTGAGGCGCCAGGTGGAAATGGCATGGCAAGCCGTTCCACAGGACTACATCCAGCATCTCTACGATCGTCTCCATGGGAGAATAGCAGCCTGCATTGCTGCGAAAGGTGGATATACACTGTACTAGTGCCGACATTGTGCATGCTCTGTTGCCTGTGTCAATGTGCCTGTGGTTCTGTCAGTGTGATCATGTGATGTATCTGACCCCAGGAATGTGTCAATAAAGTTTCCCCTTCCTGGGACAATGAACTCACGGTGTTCTTATTTCAATTTCCAGGAGTGTATATGTTGCCTTTTGGGATCGACCAATGGCCACCTTATTACATGCCTGTTGTAATGCCACGCCACCAGTAACGCTGTACGCGATGCTCTGTGTCCCCCTTAGGTATCACTCATTGAGTACCCCCTGTTAACATAATCATTGTATTTTGTTATGAACGTGGTTTTGTTTTGCCAATGTCTGATTCTGATGACGCTCCTTTCGTGTCCAATTTTTATGCATGCATCTCCTCTGTCTCTCCTCTCTTTCTAATTTCTACTGTCTATGTTTTATCTTTTACGGTTTGAGATGTACGGTCACACTATGTATTCTGTACTTTTAGTTTACACATTTTTGTGACGTGTCACAAGACGCTACAATTTTAACGTTTGCGTAGTACCCAGTAACATTTCTTAATTTAATATGGATGTGACGTGTGA
Organism: Schistocerca piceifrons; assembly: GCF_021461385.2. Taxonomy (NCBI): domain Eukaryota; kingdom Metazoa; phylum Arthropoda; class Insecta; order Orthoptera; family Acrididae; genus Schistocerca; species Schistocerca piceifrons. Next base: position 676,180,134 of record NC_060140.1, on the reverse strand, counting down.
TCTCCCACGACTGATTTCTGTGATACTAAAGGAACTTAGCCGGCCGAAGTGGCCGCGCGGTTCTGGCGCTGCAGTCCGGAACTGCGAGACCGCTACGGTCGCAGGTTCGAATCCTGCCTCGGACATGGATGTGTGTGATGTCCTTAGGTTAGCTAGGTTTAACTAGTTCTAAGTTCTAGGGGACTAATGACCTCAGCAGTTGAGTCCCATAGTGCTCAGAGCCATTTGAATCATTTTTGAACTAAAGGAACTTATTTAAAAAATACAGTCGTGATCGCACTTAAGTTGTTAATTTTTATTTTTTAGGTTCCCAGAGATCGTGATCAGATCTATATTCCTTGACGACAGTAGGAATCTCCAGCGCGGAGCGGAACCGTCTGTGCAAACATGGAGAACACTATTGTCTTTATTAAATAAATTATAATTTGAATAGATTGCTGTATTCCTGGGACAGTCTTCCAAAAATTTTTATACCACAATATTTTATATGTTTCATAAAAATCTGGTTAGCAGAAAATCGTTCCTCTATTTGACGTAAGCGCATTAGCGGATGTAGCATTCTGGTACCGGATTATAGTGTCACAGACGGACTGTCGTAATTTTGATGAAAATATTGTACTTTCCTTCTCCTGTGTTACTGCCTATATTTAAATTTGAGACATATATTTATATTGCTGTTCAACATCTAAATTTTTTGTTTCTTGTAGCTTTAAACATTGTTTGGCACCGTGTTACTCCATAATTTAAACAAACATTTTATGTAACCTTTACCATTTGTATTAAGAATTATTTCTTTCATTATTAGTTGGTTCACAGCCGTCATGATATAATAGATGTACATTAATTGATCCGCCTTGTCACTTCTATACATGCTGTAACAATACGCGGTGGCAGAAATGTGTTCTTGTTTCGCACTCTGCAGAACTGTGTCTTTAGTCAGTGGATGATTGTCCGACACGCAACTTAAAACGCCAGATCTACGGGAAGCAATCGCTCCAGGATAGATGTAGTACAGCTTGTGTGAACTGATTTCAAAGTGGAGTTCTATGGCGATCCATTATTATGTTTTATAAAATATTACGAGCAATTTATTTTTTGCCTGATGTTTGACTTTTATCATTGCGAACCGCTCAAGCTGAATGCAGAACTATTGATTATTATTTCTTACAGGCTCTGCCTGAGCGGAGAGATGTGATCTCAGTTTTGGTTTTTATTCTCCTCCGTCAACTTGTGTTTATGTGCTGTAAAATAAAACGAAAAACAGTTTTCGCATAACCTTACGAGAATTGAACTACACTGTAGAGTGGTAAGGTAAGATACATCTCTTAATGAAATATGTATTCTGAAACAGATCATGTATGTTGTACAAATATTCAACATCAATAACGTGCCGCTGGATATAAGTTTGTAATGATTCACATAATGTGCACTGCGGCTGCGTCACTTCAAACTACCGTCGTCAGCAACTATGAAAGGATTAAAGTACGATAGAAATGGACTATATTATAGTCCGACAATCAATTTCCGATCATCTTCCATGAATTAACATGGTACAGGGCGCGACAAAAGTAAGTTAATCGAAAATGCGGTACTGTATTGTGTATCTTTAATGGTCTGTACAAATTAATTTGTCCTACTCAGAACGTTCAAAGTTTGCTCCTCTATTATTCAGACATTTAACACTACGTTTGGACACTGACCTCCATATCTAGACACATTACTCCCTACTGTTACAAAAATTTGTTTCAAATTTTGTAGTAAAAACATTGCATTTCAATAGCCTCCACCTTCAAAAAATCCATGGTACGAGGTCCGGACATCACTGTAGCCAATAGATTTTTCCCTAACCATCCTATTCACTCTAGAACGTTGTCGTCCCCTAATGGTACCAGATGAGACATTTTAGCACAGATTAAAGTACAGGGATATTATCTAATTCAATAATAAATACTCTTAAAATGTGAATATACGTTTCCACCGTAACGATCTCAACAAAAACATGGTCTACAAAACTCATTTGTTGCATATACCAGCCGAAACTGTCACTCTAGGAATATTTAAATCCTCTAACATAATAAACCGCGGTTATTCGGAAGTTCAAAACACGTGATTTTGTTCTATTTAACTTAAAACTTTATTTTTCAAATTACGGGTTTGTTTTATTAAGTTAGGATCACCTTCACCGCGATTCACTTGATAGCCACTTGAATCACATCTTTGATTAGGATAATCCTCATTTAGTCCTTGTATTAATGTAGGCTTATAAGGCTTAGCATGTAATGTTTTTAATATTCTCCATAAGCTGTATGAAAATTATTGTTCATTAGGAATTCTACTAGCATGTTTGTTAGACAGATGAACGAATGCATTTGCAATGAGCTGTAGATATTTCTTCAGTATCATTAATTTTGGGAGACCATTACGTGTTAAGTCAGCTACAGATTCTGTCACCTGAACTTTGTGAAACTTCGAGTGAATCTGTAAATAGCTGATCTGCATGATGGCTGTGTATGTGGGCATTTTCAAAAAAAGACCGTCGTAAATCTTCATAATTTCGATCGAATTTCCATATGTATCATTAAAACACGCTGTGTTGTGTAGACGATTATATTTCATAATGAACACATTTTACGCTAACAATGAATGCACAAATGACGTCAGCTCTCATATTGTCACTTGTTAATAACAAACAAGTTCTGTTACCACTCTTTAATCAACTTACACTGCGCAATAGTTTCATGATTTTGCAGTGTATGGGATATCACTTAATAGCTAAAACGTGGCCATGGAGAGAAATACGAAGTGGTAAATTGACTTATACTGCATCCAGTAGTTCTATGAAGTTTATTACATTAATCGTATTAAACAAGTCATTTATGGAATCCTCATGGAGCTGCGCTGAGCAGAGACTTACTGAGCTACACACTACCCGTATGTACACACATACTATGGAATACAAGTAGTGTATACATTATACGGGTAATAATGGTAGAAAACGTGCAGATAGATGTAACTGTAGATTATTTTCCCACTCGTTGCGTGCAGAATTGTAAGATATATTGAAACAGCCGCAATCCGAAAGACATCCAAAGCAATCCACGTAATTGAAAGCACTAGAAGCAATTTAAAGCATTCTTTTTTTTGTTTCTTGTTTTATTGGCTATAATCATTTCAGATCGTCTGTATGTAATTAGCTTTTAGATGTAGATATTGTTAATCATTGCTGCATTGACTCATACCCTTAGTATTACTCTGAAAGGATTGATAAAAGTTTAACACATAGTCAAAATTTAATTTATTGTATGTACTGGTGCACTTTATTTAGACATACAGGTGGGCAGGTTTCTGAAAAGGAAGAAATATATAACATTAATAGCAAGTAATATAGAAACACTCCTGTAGATTAATGGTGGCTCCACTGCGTGTAAAAAAACAGTAGGAACAGAATCAAAAGCAGAGGGTTATCGTAAATGAAGGACCCATTTTCAAAACTTCATATTTATTCAAGTGAAAAACCAAAATGAACAACCTTTATAACAATGAAAAGAGAAAGTTGCAAAGTTGGTTTTCATAATGTTTGATTTCATTTTAATAAATTTAATAATTTGTAATGATTTGTAATTAATTAGTTTTTAATCATCATTTAATAATGAGAAATTTGATAAATGTTGTAAACGTTCAGTGTGGCTACCGTTTGCTGTACGACAAACATCGACGCGGTAGCCAAACACGTCACACATACGCGAAGGTGTATCTACTGTTCCTGAGTGCACATAAGTAGTGATTCGGTTCCACAGATCATTCAGAGTGTTTGGTAGAGGTGGGACATAAATATCTTCCTCCACATAACCCCATAAGAAATAGTCACAGGGTGTGAGATCAGGAGATTTCGGTGCCAGAACTGCAGAGTCAGGTTCTCAAATCCCGTGTGTCCGATCCAGCGCTGAAGAAGGGAGTCATTCAAAAAGTCTCATATATCATGGTGCCAATGGGGTGGAGCTCCATCCTTTTGGAAAATGAAGGCCGGGGAATCTTCCATAACTTGAGGGAACAGTCATTGTTCCAACATGCCCAGGTACTTAATTACCGTTACAGTCATTTCTGCAAAGAAAAATGGTCCATAAACCTTTGTACAGGATATGGCACAGAACACTTTGATCTTAGACGAGTCTCTTACGTGGTGCAATGGTGAATGTGGATTGAACATTGTGACTATTGACCTTTCAACTAAGGTGGAACGTCGCTTCATCGCTAAAAATTACACGCTGTGGAAATGCGTCAGCCTCCATCTTTCCTAGCACATAACCAGAAAATGTACGTCGCCTCTTTGTCTCATAGGGTTTGAGAGCCTGCACAAGTTGCAATCCGTAGGGCTTGTACAGCAAACGCCGTCTCAGAACTTTCCATACAGTTGACTGGGGTGTTCCAATTTCTGAACTGGCTCTATTCGTAGACTTTCTGGGACTGCGCGCAAAACTTTCTTGAATCCGTCGGACATCATTCTCTGACACAAGAAGTCGGCCTGTTTAAACTGCATAAATCAACCGTTAATGCTTTTGCGAGTTGGTGATTGAATAGCGGCGAATTTGGTACGAAATGCTCGCTTCACTGCAATTTGGAAGTCACTTTTAGCGCACTCAAGTACGCAGAAAACCTTGTGCTGCACAGTCGCCATCTCACTCACAAGTGACAGGGAAACGAAATAACGGCGCTATTGTCGTGCGAACTCTACCGGCCGCTTCTGAAAACATCAACGCCCGTCCGCCGCCGCCCGCCATATCTTTGAATCTTCCTCGTTTCATTGGTATAAAGCTTGTTCATTTTAGATTTGTACTTACATACGAATTTTTGAAAATGGGTCCATCATTTAGAATAACTTTGTATATTCCGTTGTGTGACCATAGTAGTCATAGGAATAAGTCAACATCTAAGAGAACAGAACCCAGCACCCTGTGACTGGAAGTTCTTCATCAGAAATCAGCTTCGAACTGTCCTACACCAATGGTTGCGTACATGTTGACAGTGTCATGGTGACTGCATCGCGGCACCCTGTGATTAGAAAAGCAAATCTCCTTGGCTTCCATCCTGGAAACCTCTTTTTTCAGAAGAGCCCACCTTCGACAGCATCTACGAGTTGGCAATGCCGTTGTAACCACATCCCTGGGCCCTGTGACTGTAAATGCAAGTATCCTCAGAAGAGCCCCGCTTCGATTTCTCCTATAGGGACTGCTGCGTACTTCACACTGCCGTTGAGGTCGCTTCCTGGCATGCGATGTTTAGAAGTGCGTCTTCAGAAGAATCCCACATCGGGTTCTCTTACAACAGAGGCTGCATGAGTAGTGACACTACAGCGGTGACTGCATCGTGGCACGGTGTGATTAGAAGTGCAGGTGACTACAGAAGAGCTCTCCTTTGACCTCACAGCATATGTCTTGAAAATACCGTGACGGGATGCAGGCATCATGCTGTGTGGAGCGGCTAGTAGATCAACACCAACGGCATGGTCTAGGGCGTCTCTCTTTTCACCTACACCACTTTCTATACAGCTTCCTTAAGTACTATTAAAGCTCTTCATTGCTGCCTTAACCAATGCCTCATCATATTGTTTCTTCTTCTTGGGAATGTCTCCCACGTCTTCATCACCTCGCCGATTCTACAGTGAACTTTTTCATTTATCACTCGCACTAAATCCAATATCCTAAACCAAGCGGAACAACCTCGATTAAACGTTAATAGTGGCAAAGTAGGTATTTGATCCCCTTCAATGCAAGATCCTGGTGCACCGACCTCGATCAAAGTTAAAGGTGGGAAATGACCGCAGTTGAGGTTGACTGTGACTCAGGCCCGATTTTATAGAGATAATCAGGGTTTATAAGCGTAAAATATTAAGGCAGCTCTGCGTTTCGATGTTCTGAGACAGACTCAGGATGTGGTATACAGTACCCTAAAGAAAGATGAACGGAGAATATTTATTGATTTATGAATGAATGTTACTATAAGTAGTACTGAATTGTGTCTCCAGATGTGAGCACATTGCCTGTTATTCAGCATCAAGGAGACCACACGACAACAGGCTTTTTCTAATTTTTTATATTCATGGAACTTGAAGTTCAAAACTAAACTATACCTCTACCAAATCAGTTCGACACAACCATCAAAAAAATTTCGAGGAAATCGATTTCAAAGTTTTCCGATCACGGTTAATATGCGAAAATAAGGTAGATTTTTTTTCGATAATTCTAGTGGCTCTGTGTCAGCATGATTGTTCGCTGCGTGGGGGCGGTGCTTGGGTTCGATTCCAGGTGAAATCAAACTTTTCAAGAAAGATGAAAGTTCTGTCAGCATTTAGGTGAGGCGCGAAACACAAAAAATAAGAAAAAACATTTGTAGTTTTTTAAGTGTGCAATATTTTGCAGAAGTACGATAATTAAATTTTTTGTTGGGAATGAAAATTGAATTTCTGTATGGAGTATATATTTAAAAAAAAAAGAAGTGCACTTTTCATAAAAATCCAATTAGGTGTGTTAATTAGCATACATTTGATGAATTTCATATTTAAATAACTTAGGCATTCGAAATGAAAGGGAAAAGCTGAAAAAGTAGTGACTGAAACGAGAGGCTGTACATTTTCTTCTTTTATACTGCAGCTTTCAGCCACTTTATTTTCAAAAACTAAGGCTTTCCCACCGACCAATTCAACAGGTATAGTACATCCATATCGTACGTCGAAAAACTGGTGTTGTTCTTTCGTTTTCCATTTCACGAAACATAAACAAACGGACTAGTAGCGCGGCATAAAAACTAATCCGCTTATGGCGAAAGTGAGAGTATGTGACAATGACAATGTTCGTGAGCAAATCCATATCTCTACTAACATGCCGGCCGGAGTGGTCGAGCGGTTCTAGGCGCTATAACAAAATGGTTCAAATGGCTCTGAGCACTATGGGACTCAACTGCTGTGGTCATCAATCCCCTAGAACTTAGAACTACTTAAACCTAACTAACCTAAGGACATCACACACACCCATGCCCGAGGCAGGATTCGGACCTGCGACCGTAGCAGCACCGCGGCTCCGGACTGGAGCGCCTAGAACCGCACGGCCACCACGGCCGGCCCTATGCGCTACAGTCTGGAACCACGCGACCGCTACGGTCGCAGGTTCGAATCCTTCTTCGGGCATGGATGTGTGTGATGTCCTTAGGTTAGTTAGGTTTAAGTACTTCTAAGTTCTAGGGGACTGATGACCTCAGAAGTTGAGTTCTATAGTGCTCAGAGCCATTTGAACCATTTTTCTACTAACACCTCGACATCTCCAGGGCGCCTGCCACTGCAAAACATAGAGCTGTCAAGCGCACGGTTGTGTGATGATGTTTTTCTGAACGGCGACTGACGGTGGCGCAACGCAGAGACATTTTAAACGCCGGTTACTTTTAACCGTGATCACGGGACCTAGGTTATCTTGCTTTTTCACCGAGTATGGTGCATTCTGCAACCAGTGCAGTGATTTATCACCAGACGTCACACATATAGTCGCACCCCACTCGACAGCGACAGATCAAGCGACGTGTTCCTCATACGACAAAAATTGAGCGAAGCATCTAAAATAGCTGTGTACGTAGCCAGCGCGAGGCGACAAACGGGCGAACGCGACGAGAGGGAGGAGTCAGGCTTATGACAGCGGAGTGGCCCCTACTTGGAGACAGTGCCGGCACCGTGGGTGGCAGCGGGCGATCTACACCTGGCGAGCGGCGGCTGACGAATAGATGTCACGCCCTCCGCTGTTATCGTCTTCTTCTTGTCGAGGAGCTGCGAAACCATCTGGTCTCGCAACGTGAGCCTGGAGAGACGAGTCGTGTTTGGTGGCCAATAACACAGATGAGCGGCCCTGCGTGCAAGGCCGATCTCTTCCTCATATCGGGCAGTACGCCAGGCAGCGGCGGAACCTAGCAATCGTGGCACCTGCTCGTGGGACACCACAGGTGGTTGCCTGCTAGTAACTTGGCAACCATGTACGCATAGAGCATGGGGCAGCCGCACCTATGAGTTGCAGAGGAATGGGACAGCACAGACTTCGAGAGGCGTCGGAGGAGCTGAGTGGTGGTAGGCAGTTGCCAACACGAGCGAGCGCTTGTGAAGGATACAAGTGAGGACCAGTTTGTCTTGTCTTGGTGTCCAAGAAGCCTCTTCTTTGCTGCTTCCGGTGAACATGGACTAACGGCAGCGACTTGGGCTGAGTGTCGATCTGGCATACAGTGCCTCGCAAGAACCACTGCGAATAGTTTTCAAGAGCGCCCACTATATGGCTGGCTGTATGTAGCATGCATGGGCAGGGGATCTTTGCAACGTTATCCATAGCCTTACACTGACGTTAACTGCTTTCGTGTGCGGTCGGTTACGTCGGGTTACGAGTCTCCTGGCTAAAATTATTTCGTACAGTTCTTGGAATAGCGTAGGTGTAACGAACTTCTTGCGTTTTTGTTGCTCTGGAAGAAATGAGTGGGGTATAATGGCTAGAACATCATTGGTGACGTTTATACACGTCAACGTAATTTATAAAATTCACAACTGTTACAATTAAATCAAATCACCTCAATTAAAACGCAAGATGAATTTTGTGGCTTTCAAAGTTATTTGAAAATCGGATTAATAAAACTCAGCAATTAAAAACTTAATGATAATTAGTAGAAGTCTTTCGTGTTTCAAATATTTAATCAAGCGTAGTAAAATTAATCACTAGGAAATAGACTGTAATAACTTCAGACAAAATTTAAAAATAAATTCCAAATTTTCTCCTGTCAGAATAATACGTAATAATAGAAACTAACTCCCTGCTGCACCACAATTGTAAAGCGTGGCTTTAATTTGAAAATCCCGGAAAAAAATCAGGAGGAATGTGGTCACGCTGACTTCTGTTTAATAAAGTACATCGGGATGCCTTAGATGCCTTACAGCTCGAGGACAACCTGGGGATTACTGTGGCATCCACCTTCTATAACACACAGTAACCAGTTTTAAATACAGGCAACGCTATATTAAAACACTTTATGTAAGGTTTCAGCCGCAGAGGGAGCGGACTGTACAGAGTTTACTAAATCCAACTCAAGCAGACACCGCCCAAACGGAATACAGTAAACAATACACCAGAAACAATAGCTTAATCTCCGCAAATACTATGGTGCTGCCCCACGATGCCAAAGTTACGTTACACGGCAATATGCTTTCAGTTGTGTGACAGACAAAGAGAAATTTACAATGACGGAATGAAACGCAGATATACAAGATGTCTCTTCTTATAAAGAAAGCTGTATGGAAGGAAATACGTTTCAGTACAAAATGTACGGATTAGCACCTTCGAATTAGAAAAAAGAAAGGTCTTAAAATGCCAAGGTATACGCAGCAGTTATGCTGGAAGGCTTAACTGTGCAGACAGTTAAATGAGACGCTGAGCAGAGTACTAAGTTTAACAGTCAATACATTAAGAAAAATAAATTACTGCTGGTAGGACCTAAACAAATTGGCACCAATTTCACTCCAAGCAGTAACGAATTCGCCGGCACACCAGCATTAGAGGTTCTCCGAACAATTTGGCACTGTTAAGCGGCTTGAAAATTACCAAGCAGTACGTAATAAGTCGCGCTCCATGTAATAAGGCCTGGACCGATGTTAGGATGAACAAAATGCCAGCGTAGACACGAGCGGTGGCCGTGGCAGTCACTGGTCCAACGGAGAGCCACAGCTGACAGCAAGAGAACCGGAGCGACAGAAAACGGCTGAAAACTTGATGGGAAGACGGGAGTAACCCGATCCCCGTCGAGGGACTTCTCCTCGCGTACATAAGGATGTGCCCAGCACGTCTCACATCAGTAACGAGAGATGTACACGCCGCTATCGGAGGCTCACAACTCGACGCGGCTGTCCCACCTTCGCAAGCCCGCCCCCTCCCCTATGCCTCGAAGCCGCGCCAGGCGCTCACTGACAGCCACCACACGTCCTGGCAGCCCTACCACACTTCCACCTTCCCTGGCAAAGACCAAATGTAAATACGTGACGCGGCTGCCTATCGTGACACGGGTGAAAAGCGTGAAGCGAATTTGTTATTGTGATTTTGTAACGCACTCGCACCTTGACAATAACAATGTTTTGAATAAATTAGTCTAGTAGTAATAGTAATGTTAATAATTACTATTTTCATTTCATTTTACATTTGCAGAGTTTTCACTAAGAAAATCTTGATGACTATAAGGGAACTGAAGCGTGACAAGGTTGGAAAGGCTCAAACTGCCGCTCAGAGTTATTTGGAGCTGAATACTTAGAAATCACAGCTTGGGGAACCAGGTGAGGTTCCACTGTTGCGGTAACATCCAGAAGCTTGAACAATAAGAGACGGTCCACAATGGTTTTGTGGAAAGACGGGAGCGCCGGGAGAGCATAACCATTACCTTAAGCACGACACTACAGTACCTGTGTTATCCCGAATTACGATGCAATGTGCCTTTGGATATGTATGCACGTCCAAAGGAACAGGCATTCCAGCGACCAAGTGGTTGCGGACTGCACTACCATCACCTATATAATGGGATGACGACAATGAAAACCACTTGCCTGACCGGGTCTCGAACTTGGATTTCCTGCTTTTCGCGATCGTTCGCCATTCAAAAAGCGGGAAATGTGGATTCGAGTTCCAGTCAGTCATGGGCTTTCATTGTCATCATCACATTAGACAGCTGATAGTTGTCGATATTCGCAACTGCGAATACATTTCATGTACAGTCATGCTCAAAAGTATCCGAACTATCTGAATTGCATTCCGCCTGATACGCATGCAACCCACATAACGCACCTGTCTAGCAGGTCCTCTAATCGCTCCTTGGTATAGTCGTTTGACTATTGAAAATGCTTCAGACAAGTCACCACTAGAAATCTCTGCACTTTATCACAAGAACTCAAGATGTAAAGTAATACCACGATACTACAAATATCAGGGAACACCTTATCACAGATAAGACTGTCCTTAAGGATTGTAAGCTCACATTTATTGCAATAAATGGCATGCCTGAAATGTTACCACTCTCATTATTCATCAGATAGGTAATGCACGTCGTAAGTTCGTCGTATTCATGATTTCCTCTTCAAAGTCACATGCCGTACTTGTTATTTAACACAAAATGACATTAAAAATTTAAGTTATTCACGAGCAGCTAGTTGAGAATATATATGAACTTCAAATGTCACGACGAAACGTCTCGTTCTGCATATGGTTTCAAACACAGGTCATGCAGACTAAGATATCATGACTGACGGAAACTAACACTCAATCTGGACTAGGCATACATAGAGTGATATACCTCGACTATAGACGGTATCAGTTAGCAAATATCAACATTAAATTACATATCGTAAACATTTTTAACGGACGCGAATTCCTACCCAACAACGATTGTCCGTGTTAACGAACTACGAGAGATGTTAAGTATTGCTTCTTTACAAGTAACTTACTTGAAATGCCGTGAGGTAAAGCTTATTGTTGGACAGGGATTCGAACCCAGAACCTAATCGGATTGTTATCGAAGCATAATTAACTGTGACATATGGGATTTTCTTGGCACTAGCTAGATGTTTTAACTGAAATGACGCGACGAAATATTACTTTTTTCCTTCACACGTCTCAAACCCAGCACCTATCGCTGTTATATTCTGGAGAAAACGAACGTTAAATATGGGTTTATTACACCAGGAGCGACATGTGAGCATTTTTGAACTAGAAATAATATGGCGAAGAGTTCAGTGCTGACTGGGAATCGAACCCCAAACATATCGTTGTTGACTACAAACAAAGAGACGTCAGCTACCGAATTTTTCTCCATCAGCAGCTCGGAATAACATCCTTGAACTTACAATGATCTCTCAAATAGTTCTGTGTCTCACTGGAAGTCAAATATGTCAGATATCGTTAGTGGTGACAACGAATGAAAATGCATTAACGATCACAATTATTAACCACCAGCAGATAGGTACTCTCACGCCAGATCCTGATAATACATAATGAAAATTTTAGTGCTGGGCCAGGATTCGCACCCATTCACGCGCAATATGTGGACATGTTGAGGAATCTGCAGTTCTGAACAAGCAACAAACTGTGCCGAGCTGTATTGTTGCGAAGGGATCAAATTCCGCGTTAAGGGCGGTCTGAGTGCATTCCAAGCTCAGAACCAATTTTATCGACATACAGAAGCTCAAATAAAAGACGGAATAAGTGTCGTGTGATCCTACATAGCGTTTGTTTCATCACTAGAAATAAATAACTAGTATAAGAAACGTTACTGGTGATAGAGTGCCAACATTTCGCCACTCCTGACGTTATTATGGTTCAGCGAAAAGTCTACTTGGTAGAGAAGGAATATCACGTTTAATGTGAATTTCATACCACAATGCCATTATACTTTCTTCACTTGACGTAGCCAGAAGAGAATAGAATCTGTCTCTCCGTATTAAAAATCGTCGGCAGAAGCTGGAATCGAACCCAGACCACCATCATAGGAACCTATAATCAATCCAACAGACCACCAAATGTTCTCCGCTGAGACTCATTTTTCTATCATACCACCGCTGCGGCACACTCGATGAGAATACTGACACACGGGCTACCTGTGGTGCTCTGCAGCATGTTCAGTACATTTATTTACTTGGTTGACCGAATCGCCATGAACTAGTTGCCTCGGCGATCCAGTACATACATTCGACTCCATTTTGTAATCACCGAAATAAAATCACTTAACTGCCACCTACACAGAACTGCCAACAGTGTAGGATGCAGAAATTTAAGTAGGAAGTGTTTCTCTCCATTAAAGCTACTCTATTGCGTTATCTGGTTGGTGAAAACGTCGTGCAGTGAAAAGAAAAGCTGTAACTGTGTGTCTCTCAGAAAGCTAGATTCGGCCATATGCATTATCTCACAGCTCCTTGGAAATCAGATGCTCTGGAGGACCTGTTCTTGACTTCAGGAGACGCTGTAGCTACATGACAGCTACTAGTGTTATGGTAAGCGTCGCGCGCTGTGGATAAAACGTCGCGAGTTTGTAGGGAAGCAGCCTACTCACGCTGTAATAAATTCACATCAGTTTCCGTTGTGTGCCAGCCAGTCTGCTGTAACTAGCTCTGACGTCATAAATGTTGCGCAATACCTTAAAAATCAAGCGAATGAACTAAAACTTTTCTAGCATGTCAGAAATAATACTAAATTAATGTGTGTTAAATATCAGTTCGATAACTTCAGCCATTTCCGAGATTTGGACGTTTTTCTGGAAAAATCATTGGCGCAACAGAAAAGAGCTAGAGACTTCAAAATTTATATTTAGATTCATCTTTCATAATGATTTAATAAAAACAGTACTTTGGATTTCACAAATTAAGATTTTAGTGGAAATTCATAATTTTCTGGTTTTCGTCTCAAAACTGAAGGAAGCAAGATAGATTAAGTAGGCTAGTAAATAAGGCTAGGATGTTTAGATTTAAATAGGTTGGAGGTCCGCTATGATTATGAAGATGTGTAAAGTTTCTTTTTAATACCTATAAAATTATAGCGATAGCGGATCTCAACAGGGCCAGTTCAGAGCTCATCTAGTGCGTGCAGGGCAATTAAATTAATTCTCTCGCCTAAAGTATTTAACTTAGCCACGTCAAAATTTTATTATCAATACTTACCTGCGTGCTGAATGCACGTTTAAATTAAGAGCTTCTTCGGCCATCAGCCAAAGAAGCTATAAATTATTATGTAACTTGAAGTGGTGCGTTACTAGCCCAGCAGCTAGTCGGGAGAGCGGATTTAATCAGGCGTTCCCTCAGCCGTCCGCACCGCGGCTTTATATATAAGAACACTGCGCGAGGAAGCAAGGCCCCAGTTCTCTCCAGACGCTGAATGACACGCCATCTGTGTCGGTAGTCGCGTCGCATCAGTGTATCTGCTACAAACAGCCTCGGGTGCCGTATTAAGTTACTAGAGATACGCGGAACCATGAAGACATTTTATGTGAAGTGTTAATTCTGGGATGATTTTCATTAACTAGCTTCAGTTTGCGTATTGTCGTATTTTTCACGTGCCGTCGCGGGACAGACATTCTACCAAATATTTAGCGTGGCGTTTGATGAAATATTTTCATCAAATTATGGCGAGCATTCTTTTTAACATTTGATTCGGACATTTATAGTTGCATCAGCGCATTAGCCTCTGAACTGTTCTGTTAGTTAGGTTGTAGGGATACTTGTGGTTTTTATTAGTGAATTTCAGAATATACTCAACTATTTTGGAAAACCGTTTTTGATTAGAAATCCCGGACAATCTCCTAATTCCTCAGAGCTATAAGCTGCAGCTAATAGAACATTCTCAGGTAAAGTGGGCACTAGGATATCTATTTACTGGCTCCAAGTTTTATTAAATCACTTTCTGGGGGTCACGGAGTAAATAGAGAGCCAGTGTTGAGAACGGCAAAAGACAGCAATAACAACATTCTAAAAGCTAGAAACTGATTCAACACGCAAGCGTTTATGCAGCAATCAGATTTTAGTTTACTTATTCCAACGCATCCGCCGCCCCACATATGGTGCATCGGCCGGGAAATCAACTAAGTGAAAGTGATTTTTAACTATTCGGATTCGCGAGTGAAATGCGAAGCGCAACTGAGTATAGAACAGTGAATGTGTTACGTGTGCATGTGGACGACGCAATTGGATTAACAACGCATCTGGATTGACGGAGCTGGCACTGAGTCTAGCGGTGCTGCCGGCAGCGCGAGAAGCCAGTTTCGCCGTACCGCAGTCGTCCGCTGGAGCAGCCGACGCAGAGCCTGCAATTGCGGGCCACGCAAACACACAACAGCCGTCGGAGAGCCGTCTGCAGGTCAACGTGCCACGTCGCATCAGGAATCCTGGTACGACGCGCCGGCAACGCCATACGTCGTGCAGAAGGAACTAAGTTAAGTGAAAAGCTGTTAAAAATTTTACTAACCTGCACTAAAAGACTGTCGGCGATGGAACCGCCAAAAGAAACTGAGGTTAAACTTATATCAGAACCTATGTCTGTTGAGGGAACTGTAAATCCAGACAACGGTTCGAGTGTAAATATGCATGAAAGCAGTAATGTTAAAGTGAAATATGAAGTATTGTCTCCTGACAGTAGTGTGCGAAGGGGCAATGATTCAATAATAGAGACCCCTGTAGTAAAGCGGAAAGTAGAAATTGTAAATTTATTGGATGATAGTTTCTCTGATGAATTAAAAATGAAACAGTCATCAGAGATGGTAGAGTTTAAGAAGGAGAAGTTAGATATGACTAATCAATCAGAAGTTTCATTTAGTTTGGATGATTCTGGTATTGGAACTAGTTTTTTGTCACCTGAGTGTGATAAAAAGCCAGCTCGTGAGCAACCCAAAGATGCTGGGGCTGTTGATTTAAATGTTATATTACAAGCAATAGCTGCCAGCAATGCTGAATTAAAGTCTGAAATAACTGAGGTCAAAAGCAGTAATGCTGAAATGTCAGCCAGTAATGCTAGAATGAATGCTGAATTAAAATCTAATATAATTGAGATAAATAACAGGATTGTGGCCAGTGAAACTAATTTTAATAAACGATTGGAGGTAATGGACGATACCTTCAAGGCTGGTTGCAATAAGTTGAAAGAGGATCTAGACAGTTTGAATTATAAAATTGATTGCAATCATGAGGATATTAAGAAAAAGGTTGCTCAACAGTTTTCTGAAATGTATAAAACAGTTAAATCCGAAGTTGCTGAGGTTCGCAAAGACTTCCAAATGGAAGATGCGAAGCTGGAGCAAAAGTTAACAGAAAAGATCGAAGCGGAATCTGAGCTGTGCTCAGATAGATTTAAAGATGTTAATATAAAAGTAAACATATGTCAAGCAGAAGTAGAAGCAATCAAAACTGACACTACTCATATTGTACAAAGAGTAGATAATGTTGAAATGAAAGTAGAAAATATCAGTACTAACATTGCTAACATTGAGAGTAAAGTAGCTTCAGTAACTTCTGGTAATGGTAATGTACAACAAGTTGTAGCTGCAAACGCCGCTTTTATCGGGTGTCGGCAGTTCTTGCGGTTCGATCCAGATAAAAATATCCATCCGCTAGATTTCTGGAACGATTTTGAAGATGTGATTCCACCAACTTGGTCTGAACGAGAGAAAATCTCGTTTGTTAAAAGCCATTTAGCAGGTGACGCCATGCGTTGGTCATCTGATGTTATGTTGAAATGTAAAACATTAGCGGAATTTAAAACAGCTTTTATTAATGAGTATTGGTCTAGCAATAAGCAAAATGAAGTGTTGAGAGAATTTTGGAGTGGGAAATGCTTCAATGCAGGCAAGGAATCAATTAAAGAGTTTGCTAGGTCATGGATTTCACGTTTGTCACATTTGGCGGAAAAGCTGAAACCTGAAATGATTATACTGGGTCTTGAAGCCAAACTGCCATGGTATTGGCAAACTAGAATTATATCTGCCCCTAGAGACAATCTGGATCGTTTCATTGAGTATTTGGAACGTGTAGAACGTGTTGCTGCCAATGAGGAGCAAGCACGTAATAATAGAAATGCTAATAATAATGGTAGTAATTTTAGGAACGAGCAAAATGGCAATGTAAACATCAGAACAGTAGGTGTTCGCCATCCTAAGAGAGGTAGGAATTGGGGAAATAATTATCAGAACCAACAAGGGCATCCAAGGGATAATAATTTTGTTCCAAACAGAAATATGCATGTAAACAACAGTACGGAAAGTAATGCTATGCCAGCTAACTATAATGAAACTAAAGGAAACAGTAGTAGGCCAAGGCAGGAAAACTAGTTCCCGTCTATGAGGACACTGGCGCTCACCAGGCGGTTACTTTTCCTATGCCAGTAGTTAAGGGAATTGGTAAGACAGATCAGAATACTCAAACTGAACATGTGGATGAAGAGTCGGTAGCACCTAAGGATACAACAGAAATATTAGATCACTCACAGTATTTGATAGATACCGTGTTAGAGACGCTTTCTAAGTGGGAAGAGAAAGAGAAGGCGCAGCAGTGTAACGATAGGGACGAGCTACAAAATACTGAATTGTCAGGTGAAGAAGCAGAAGAAATTCATGCTTATATTTACGATGAGGATGATGTGCTCTTATCTAAAGTGCCTGTGCAGGATGTTGATAATGTACTAACAGATTTAGGACAGGAGATAAGTGAGAATGTGGAGGGTAGGCTGTTGAGGGTCGATGAACCCAGTAGCTGTGACCAGTTGTCACTTGAGAAGGAAACCGACGATAATGGTGAAAGTGGTTTAGCTGTAACTAGTATTATGCCCGGTCTGGAGGCGCAGAATCGCTCAGACTACAGTAATTTGGGTCATGATCAGCAAACTAAATGTAATGAAGTCGTGCGGTGTTTCGATTTAAAATTAATAGACCGACTGGAAAAAGCAGCTGAGAATGTAATTCAGGA
Source organism: Schistocerca piceifrons (assembly GCF_021461385.2). Classification (NCBI taxonomy): domain Eukaryota; kingdom Metazoa; phylum Arthropoda; class Insecta; order Orthoptera; family Acrididae; genus Schistocerca; species Schistocerca piceifrons. The sequence continues at coordinate 676,162,643 of NC_060140.1, read as the reverse complement.
AACCCCTACACACTGTGACCTAAATGTAATGAAGACAGATGTTGATCACTTTAGTTGGAGACAAATCCAAAAGGAACTACTAGATGAATCTGAGGAACCACCTGTACAACCTAGAATAAGCCACCCTATAATAATAGTGAAAATGTTGGGTATCAATGTACGTTGTCTCTTAGACAGTGGAAGTGAGGTGAGTGCAATATCTCAATCCTTCTTTGATGCATTACCTGGTAAAGACAAACTTACTGTAATGAGGGTATCAGGACTAAGAATAATTGGTGCTACTGGCAAGGTTTCAAAAACAGTAAAGCAAGAAGCTTTGCTGCCCTTTAACATTAATGGTAATTTAATTGATCATCCATGTTTAATTGTAAACAATCTCAGTATTGAGGTTTTAATTGGCATAGATTTCTTGTCAAAGTATCAGAGTGTTGTTGACTTTGAAAGAAGCCAGTTAAAAATGGTCTTGCCAATAACCGGAGTAATTACAGTCCCTTTTAGTGATAAACATGTAGTAACTGATGATGGAACTTGGGAGCTGCCTATACGAGTTCTGAAAAACAGGAGGTATTGGGACGAGGATGTTAATCTTAATAACAATAAGTTGAACACAGAAGAAGAAGAAGAAGCAATTATTTTAGACAAGATAGAAGCTAAGTTGCAGGAAATCGATAAAATTTCCGCCAATCAGAAGGAAGAACTGAGACAGGTTCTAAAAGGGCATCATAAAGTATTTTCAGATCGACGTTGCGTGGTCACAGGTAGTGAATGAATGCTGTAGGGAGGAGGTTGTTCTTTAACCTCTACACAGTGTGGCAGCTGTGCAGTCCCAGCTGTGTGAGATCTTCTTTCCATTTTCAGGTCTCACTCACTCTTCATCTTTCCCATCCACAAAAATTTCGACCTCTTCTTTCCAGACATGAAAATTTTCTGTCATGGCTATCAAGCCATGTGTTATTTAACCATTCTATCTACCGATTAGTGAAGAAAAATACCTAATGTGGCAAACCTAATAGTGACAAACAATAGAGAAGTATGACGTAATTAAGATATAAAATGTATTTGAGTAACAAGTATGTATAGTACCCTGGTAATATAATAAGTACAAAGTGTTGTTTTATTGGAAATGGTCCACCAACAGTAATTTAAAGAGATATATGAATTCATGTACAAGCAGGATCTGAAGTGGTAGTGAAACCTAGTGTATGCTATAGAGCTAACTAATTAATAATAAAAGAGATTGCTTAGTGTTATGAAAAATATGCAGATAAGTTGTAAGATTAAACTCACCTGGTGTAGCAAGGAAAGGCAGTGTAATAGAATTGAGCAGTGTTTGTGGTTGAGACGTGAAGGACACGTCCCTGAAGTATTTATAAGGTTGGAGCTGGCCATTATTTTAGTGTAGTGTGTGACAGGATACACCTACACGTATTGAGGTTATGAGTTGGAGGCGTGAATGCGACCATAGGTACCCTTATGTTAGATGAGACAGAGCAGCTCATGGTGTCCTATAGGTTTAGGGAATTTAGCATTACGTTCGTCCATAATTATTTGATGCAGTTTAGTGGTAGGTCCGAGAGAGACTACCTGAGGTTTCAGCGTCCGATCGAGTGGAAATGGATTGTCGCGTGAGCAAACTAATCAACTGCAGTACACTATGAATATTAAATAAATGTGCTTTCCTATGCTTTAAATTTAAATGGAGTGAGTATTACCTAAGTTCATTCACTAGCAAAGTAAGTAAGTACATAATGACAGACGTAAAACATTATTTTAGCTCCGCATAAATACACTTCAAAGTAAGTAAGTACCTAATTGCAGATGTGGAACTGGCAACAGCAGAGGACCAATAAGTGGATTTTGTAGTCAACTAAACGTAGTGTGTTTTGAACACTCACAATTGTACTGTTACCAAAAGTTACTCACATGTACAAAGAAGCTGAGAAAACAACCACTAATCATACTCATACTATCTCTAAGAATAAAGTAATCAAAGATGAGTCAGTTAAGTAAATAAGATGCAGATTTGTCAGGAATGTACCGAGCATTGGTTCAGTGTTCCGGCCCAGAAATAATAAATTCAGATTAAATATGATTCATGACTGTATGCCTGGAGCATAAATTTTCTCCAGTACGTGACTAACGGCGTTTTGAGCCATTTGTTTACCGATTTTGTGACAGTTAAGTAACCGTGAGAGTAAAATTAAAAAGGTTCTGTTAACTTTGTTCCAGCAACATACTGAAGGATAAAATGTATATATCCCCATTTCATTGTGACCCACCCTTAGATTTTAAGTGAACAGAGTCTGAGGCACTCTTTTTGTTTGTTCTACAGGACAAACCAGATAATGGCAGCCTGGTAGCTGCGTGAAAGCGTGGAGTGACTTGGACACAACTCACAGTGACCCCTCCCCTTTCCCCCATGTAATTTAGAGTGAACGTGAAGGACGCACACCATAGCAACTTCCCCTCCTCCACCCTTGTGAATGGAAGTGTAGGACGCCAGCCTAAGCGGCTACAACCACGTGTGTAAAAATTATTTGTGAACTTTTCTTCCAGGTTTAGAAAAGACTGCTAAGAGATAATCATCTGTTTATGTATCATGTTATTTTCTTTGAATTTGTGTATGTAAAAGTGTATTTAACGTATTTAATGGATCTAAGATTTTCATAATTTTTCAATTTGTATGTGTTTATTTGTCTAAGGCAATATGTATGCCAAAATATTTCGTTGACTTTGCTTAAAATTTTGAGTAATGACATTGTTTAAAAGGCAGTGAACATGCCTACAATTTAAATAATTAATGTAGGTAATCAGTTTTCTTTAATGTTTATACAGGTTTATATTTCAATTTTGATGTTTCATAGGAAGTTAAACTGTACTCTTGCTTCCCTTTTTGTAATTAAATTTTTTTTTCATTCATTAACATTCATAAACAAAAAAAAAATTAAGTAGAGGGTGATGTAGGGAAGCAGCCTACTCACGCTGTAATAAATTCACATCAGTTTCCGTTGTGTGCCAGCCAGTCTGCTGTAACTAGCTCTGACGTCATAAATGTTGCGCAATACCTTAAAAATCAAGCGAATGAACTAAAACTTTTCTAGCATGTCAGAAATAATACTAAATTAATGTGTGTTAAATATCAGTTCGATAACTTCAGCCATTTCCGAGATTTGGACGTTTTTCTGGAAAAATCATTGGCGCAACAGAAAAGAGCTAGAGACTTCAAAATTTATATTTAGATTCATCTTTCATAATGATTTAATAAAAACAGTACTTTGGATTTCACAAATTAAGATTTTAGTGGAAATTCATGATTTTCTGGTTTTCGTCTCAGAACTGAAGGAAGCAAGATAGATTAAGTAGGCTAGTAAATAAGGCTAGGATGTTTAGATTTAAATAGGTTGGAGGTCCGCTATGATTATGAAGATGTGCAAAGTTTCTTTTTAATACCTATAAAATTATAGCGATAGCGGATCTCAACAGGGCCAGTTCAGAGCTCATCTAGTGCGTGCAGGGCAATTAAATTAATTCTCTCGCCTAAAGTATTTAACTTAGCCACGTCAAAATTTTATTATCAATACTTACCTGCGTGCTGAATGCACGTTTAAATTAAGAGCTTCTTCGGCCATCAGCCAAAGAAGCTATAAATTATTATGTAACTTGAAGTGGTGCGTTACTAGCCCAGCGGCTAGTCGGGAGAGCGGATTTAATCAGGCGTTCCCTCAGCCGTCCGCACCGCGGCTTTATATATAAGAACACTGCGCGAGGAAGCAAGGCCCCAGTTCTCTCCAGACGCTGAATGACACGCCATCTGTGTCGGTAGTCGCGTCGCATCAGTGTATCTGCTACAAACAGCCTTGGGTGCCGTATTAAGTTACTAGAGATACGCGGAACCATGAAGACATTTTATGTGAAGTGTTAATTCTGGGATGATTTTCATTAACTAGCTTCAGTTTGCGTATTGTCGTATTTTTCACGTGCCGTCGCGGGACAGACATTCTACCAAATATTTAGCGTGGCGTTTGATGAAATATTTTCATCAAATTATGGCGAGCATTCTTTTTAACATTTGATTCGGACATTTATAGTTGCATCAGCGCATTAGACTCTGAACTGTTGTGTTAGTTAGGTTGTAGGGATACTTGTGGTTTTTATTAGTGAATTTCAGAATATACTCAACTATTTTGGAAAACCGTTTTTGATTAGAAATCCCGGACAATCTCCTAATTCCTCAGAGCTATAAGCTGCAGCTAATAGAACATTCTCAGGTAAAGTGGGCACTAGGATATCTATTTACTGGCTCCAAGTTTTATTAAATCACTTTCTGGGGGTCACGGAGTAAATAGAGAGCCAGTGTTGAGAACGGCAAAAGACAGCAATAACAACATTCTAAAAGCTAGAAACTGATTCAACACGCAAGCGTTTATGCAGCAATCAGATTTTAGTTTACTTATTCCAACGCATCCGCCGCCCCACAAGTTCTATTACATTCACTGCCACATTTTTTTAAACGCAATTCTGCTGTATTCTGAAGTTATCAATTTAATGGAACTTTGAACATAATTCCCTTCACTTCACCGCTAGACCACCGCGGCCGACCTCTTCACTTCCCAACCCAAAAGAGCCGCATGTGGAAAAAGGACGAACTTCTGTGGCATTTTGTTCTTTTCAGGTTTAATAGACGGCCAGGCAGCAGAAGCATCTCGAAACTTTTGTATTATATGTATGGAGCCAAAATAGTCAGGAAAGTATTTTCTACATTAGCTGTCGTCTGGTAGTGGCATTTTATTCTTCTTCAAACCTCCTTTGACTGCTTTAACTCAGAATAAGTTTTCTACATGCATGTAATTAATAAACTGCATGTGCATTGTTGGACTGCTATAGATAATATCAGAGAATTCGCATATATCGTTGATAATTAATTTCTCTCTCATGTTTAGTATTGTTTTAACAAAACTAAAAGAAGCCTTACGAAAATAATGCACTTTATTATAAGAAATGAAATAAAACTACCCACGACAATCTTACGACGAAAGTCTTTTTTAATAAAACTGAGTATCTGTACACAAGGGTGCTTCTATCGGCATGAATTAGTAAAATACTATTCACTTAGATTTCGATTGGGTCTGTGTTTAATTGGTATGCTGTGTCATACTCAACAGGTATGCAAATGTGGCATTTCATAAATAGAGTTATGTGTTCCTAGAAATCCCAAATTTGCTTGTCAGCAGCGGAAAGAAGCGTTACCTGTTGTGCAGCATTGTAAGTTTCTCACTATTCTACTATGAGCTGGAAGTATTTTCTTGCGTTCTTGCGATTTCCCTAGCGGTGTTTGATCTGACTTCATATAGCTCTTTCACAGAAGGGATAAAAAAGTCACAGTCAGCGAGACTGGAAACGCGAACCATAACAGACCCTATTTCACAGGTCAGCACGTCCCCACAGACCTACCGAAGAGGTATGCGTTGTGCCTTCCTCTTAGAAGGCTAATAGTGACTAGAACTCGTAAACCGCTATTTTAATGACGAGATTAGTTGCGATTTCCACTTGCAGCGGCTTTCCTGGGCTGAAAACCGTAAATTTACAGTCTTTTGTTACACTTCAAGCGATAATAACTCAGATTATTCAATGGAAATGACAGGAAAAATCAAGTGAATTTTGAGGCCTAATTGCGTGCACACCAGGAAGTAACTCGTCGATCACAGGGTTGCCAAACATACCTTGTCTTGTTGCCAAATCTCAGTACGGTACTAGCAGGAAGAAGACCAACTGATGTTACACTACAGCGGGCTGGGATGTGACCATAGCTGGCATCTCAAAGACGCGGCTGCTATGGCCTGGAATACGTAATGCGTCTGATTCGCATTTCTGTAACTAGGTTTAGCGACTGGAGCGTTGTTACTAATAATACGCAGAACTGACTGCAGACTGAGCATCATTAATCAATAAGTCTCATAGTTGTTTTTATATTTCTTTCGTAACTGTACTCAAAACTAAGAAACTCATTCACGATTTTTTTTTCGTGCCTCGCTGATATTCGAGCACACCAAACAAATAAAAAAAAAGGAAGTGTGTGTGTGTATGTGTGTGTGTGTGTGTGTGTGTGTGTGTGTGTGTGTGTGTGTATGTGTTTGTGTGTGACGGAGAGAGAAGAGAGAGAGAAAGAGGGAAGAGAGAGAGTAAAAATTGTTGTAAAGAAATTGAATACCGGTATCTAAGGAAATCTTTCATTAAAATGACACATTCCACTTCATTACGAAATATCGTATTAATGATCCATGTAACATGTATTAATCTGATCTAATCTAATCATATTGCTGACCAGCTGTGTAGAGTCATGAATTACAAAAATTTTCGTCAATGGCAGTAACCAAATATAAATTTAAAAAATAAAAGACGACAGGTTTTGTAATAAACCGAGACTCCTATCAAGACCCTTTCATCACTGTTAACTAACCACGAAAGATGTCTGATATACCTCCATTCAGCAGTAACAAAGTGTGTATGCATTTAAAGACGAAGTTCCTGATGTGAAGTTCTGTGACAGAGATAAGATCCCAACACGTAATCGGATTGTTAACTAAGTAAAATCAAATGTTACATATCGGTTTTTCTTACGAGCTGCTAGGTGTGTGAATCTAAAATAAGGATACAAATTTGTGTGCCTGAGCGACAATCTAACCGCACTACTATCGTTTTTCTTTATCGTCCACAAACATAGCGTAAGTATCACTTGCTTATTCACCAATAGTAAGATGTATGCGTGTTTGACCAGAAATTGTTGGCAACACATGAACAGACATTAAAAATGCACGTTAATTTTCACTAGCAGGCCGGTGTGCACATGATAGGGCTTGATATGAAATTATGAATATTTTTGTACTGGAACAGGGATCGGACCCACATACTTACCTTTGGAGAAGACCTAGAGAAGATTGCAGTCTTGGAAAAAGGAACGAAATGATGGAACTATACTGTTCAGAGAGATTCAGATCCTCGGAAGAGGAGATACGAATTCGAATCACAGTCCAGCACCAAATTTTTCAACGACTCTAGTTCAATCAAGTACAAGTAAAATAAGAGCCCTGTTCCTTTAAATGGCTATCGGTTCATCAAATAAAATAAAATTTTCTAATGTAAGTAAGTTTACTGGCGACAGTATTTCTGCCGGCCGCGGTGGTCTAGCGGTTCTAGGCGCGCAGTCCGGAACCTCGAGACTCCTACAGTCGCAGGTTCGAATCCTGCCTCGGGCATGGATGTGTGTGATGTCCTTAGGTTAGTTAGGTTTAAGTAGTTCTAAGTTCTAGGGGACTGATGACCACAGATGTTAAGTCCCATAGTGCTCAGAGGCATTTGAGCCATTTGACAGTATTTCTGATTACCATCACCTCCACCTATGTCATTTCGCATGTAAACCGGCTCTGTCCATTTGGGAATGAAGGAACGTAATGTTTAATGCGGATTCTGGATTATGACATCTTTCTCTTGAGGTTACGAGAGGTAGAGTAAATCTGTTTGTGCCTCATAAAAGTAAATGTCTGAATCCACGCATTTCACTTGTGATAGTTCGTTCCACCAGACCATTGTGGCCACATTTCCCAGCCCCAGGAGTGTGCTGTAACAGATGATGTGCTTAGCCTACAAAATTAGTCATGGTGGAAGAAATGCGAGTCTATTAAATGGTTAAGAAGAAACAAGCTTCTGAAGCGGAGATTATGCTATTCTCATGTCAGCAGGATGTAAATACTCTTCTAGGTGTCATAGGCTAGCCATTTTGAAATTTTCACAAAGTCGGCAAATTTCTTAGTTCGAGGAAATCCACTGTGAAGTGTGAAGTTGCCGGATAATTCGATTATTACCGTCATTATTTCTATCGTTTTCTTCATACCGATGCTGGAACACATGTGCTTGAAGATCATTTAAGGTCTTTTGGTCATTATAGAGGTAGTTGCCCAAGAAGAGATTCTTTCTTTGTCTACGGAATCCTTTCCATGTAAATAGCAAACATCAGCAATTACTCGTAGATTCCAGGCCGTAGCAGCCGCGTCTTTGAGACGCCAGCTATGGTCACTTCCCAGCCCGCTGTAGTATAACATCAGTTAGTCTTCTTCCTGCTGGTACTGTAACTGAGATTTGGCAACAAGGCAAGGTATGTTTGGCAATCCTGTGATCGACGGGTTACTTCCTGGTGTGCACGGAATTAAGCCTCAAAATTCACTTGATTTTTCCTGTCATTTCCATTGAATAATCTGAGTTATTATCGCTTGAGGTGTAACAAAAGATTGTAAATTTACGGTTTTCAGCCCAGGAAAGCCATGGCACGTGGAAATCGCAACTAATCTCGTCATTAAAATAGCGGTTTACGAGTTCTAGTCACTATTGGCCTTGTAAGAGGAAGGCACGACACATACCTCTTCGCTAGGTCTGTGGGGACGTGCTGACCTCGCCGACACGGTAGCTCAGTGTGTAAGTCGGTTTTTGGCGGCCGTGGTGTGCGGACCTCCGGCGTGTGCTGTGCGCTGCGTCTGCTGCGCTCCGCTCCGTAAGTCAAGCGCCTGTTGCAGTAGTTAGCTGCGTAATTTGAGACTCTTGATGGATTCATATTAGAAGGAGAGATGGATCAGCCTAATGGAAGAGACACATTGAAATTTGTTTTTGACCAGAAAGGGCAGAGACCGAATTCGTTCGAAATTGAGACATGGTTAGAGGAGGTTCTGAAAATTTCGTTTGAGGATATTATAGGTATTCACCTTTCAATTGTGGGTAGCATTGTGTATGTCAAGCTTAGAAACACGGAATTATGTGACAAAATTGTTGAATCTAGTGGCGGAACATTTAAGTTCAAACATCACGATGGCAATGTTAGTGAAGTTCGTGTTACGCATGCTGGCTTTGGATTAAGGACTGTCCGTATCTTTGAGCTACCATTAGAAATCACCGCTGAGCTTATCAATTCCGTGATAGCTCCTTATGGGAGAATAATTAGCAATTTTGCAGAAAAGTGGTCTCCCGCTCACAAGTGCCCCGTCTTGAATGGTATCAGGCAACTGCGAATTGATTTACACAAGCACATACCCTCGTATATAAATGTTTGTGGTTATCGGGCTATAGTAATATATGATGGGCAGCCGAGAACCTGCGCGTCTTGCGGCGGTACAGGCCATGTCCTCTCGCAGTGTATACAACGCCGAGTGGACTAGCTACCTGCGGGAGAAGCAGTGAGACCCCCAGCCATGTCAACAATGCCTTTAACGTACGTAGCGGCAGCCGCTGGACAACTCCATACGCGTGACGCTCCTGACGCTACTCGGGACGCTACTCAGGATGATGCAGCTCGCGACAATGAAGTGATAATGGAAGTTAGCGACTCGATGGTGACAACACAGCCAAAGAGTCAAGAAAAAGAACCAAATATCTCTGTTCAAATAGAACAAACTCCTGAACTGGTTATAGTCCTTCAGAATGAGTAGTCTCCAGAAAACCACAAGAAATCCAACCCATCACTTGCCAGCGAACAGGACCGAGCACAAGAAACCCAAGAGGTAATGGAAAACGATGAAACCTCCCCAAGAGTCAGTCCTCCAAGGAAACATAAAAAGAGGAGACTATCTCATAAGGGTGCTGAACAACTGGCACCGCCTTTGCGAGAAAAAGCAAAGCAGATTAGCAACAAACTGCATGAAGAAGAACATAGTAATCCGGTTCTGAGTATGCAGACACCTGACCCCTTGCAAGCCAAATCAAATACACCATGCCCCATGTCAACGGACCATTCGTCACACGAGAGGTTGAAGCTGCTAGCAAATTTAGATGCAGATAAGGTTTTCCCTGATACTAGAAATGCAGGAAAAGAGACATCGAAAGCTAATCAACACAAAACCTGGGCTGATGAATCGGATGAAATGAATCAAGATGAAGAATTGAATGAAACTGGAGGAACGGAACATACTCCTGCCCCAAGAGATCAACTGAACACGATGGATACATCATTGCCGGAACATACATGTGAAAAAGGATTTTCCTCCGACAGCACTTCGTATGACGAATATTGACTTCGGTAATGAATAGGTCAATATGAACGCAGCACAAGCCTACAAAATCGCAACGTTGAACATTAATAAGATACGCTCCTCCCTGCATTTACAACATTTGCAAGACTTTCTATACGTACCTGACGTTGATATACTACTGTTACAGGAAGTAACAGATATTAAATTAGAAAACATACGTGGATACAACGCCATAATAAACCCCGGTATCGGTGCAGAGCTGGGAACCGCAACTCTCACGAAAGAAGGCATCCGTGTCACACAAATAGCAAAACTTGAAAACAGCAGAGGGGTTGCAGTGACTGTTAATAATGCCCACATCATCAACGTTTTTGCACCGTCAGGCAACAATAACAGGCGTGCTAGAGCGGATTTTTTTTTTAAAGTGAAATCGTTCATCTCTTCGGTACACGTCAAGATTGTATAATCCTAGCCGGCGATTTTAATGCTGTACTTAGCCCGAAGGACCAGACACCGAATTCCAACAAGTCCTTAGAACTGGAAAGAATAGCCCACCAAATGCAGTTAACCGATACCTGCGAACATACCCACGGCGCACAGGCCGGTTTCACATATTTTACCAGTCACTCAGCAAGCAGGCTACACAGAATTTACGTCTCGTCCAACCTCAAGAACCATGTACCCCAGTCTGAAGTCTGGCCCACTATGTGTTCTGACCACGCCGCGTACATCACCACAGTAAATTTGGAAAAACAAGAGACTTACCGAGCGAGGGGCATATGGAAACTCAACATTACACATCTACAAGATGAGGAACGTCGCGTAGCATTTGCTAATGTGTGGCAAGTATGCGAGAAACGATTCAAGCTATACAGTTCTGCCATAGCTTGGTGGTTACAATGTGGGAAGCCTAAAATAAGAAGAATGCTGATCAATTACTCACGACAGAAAAGTTTCTGGATTAAAAAGACTACTGAATTTTATTTTAGCTGCCTTAGAGACCTGTACACCTTGGACACACGATTAATGGAGAACTTTAGCCGGATTCAGAACGTTAAAGCAAAACTTCTAGAACTGAAGCGGCGACAGTCAGAAGGTTTTAAAGTCAGAGCTAAAATACACAACATTGTAGAAGGGGAAGAAACAGCTATGTACCATGTAATGCGTGAGAATAAGAGAGGAAACAGAAAAATACTGCCAGAAGTTAAGTTACCTGATGGGACCAGGCACACAAAACAGCATGAAATTCGAAACGCTGTTCATAAATATATCTCAGATATGATGTCCACCAAACCTACTGTCGACGAGGCGCGGCGTGATCTTGTTAGAAACGTATCAGGACGAATTAGTACAGAGCAAGTAGAAAATCTCACGACTGAAATAGAAGAGGGCGAATTGAAAGACGCAATAGCACAGAGTCCTAAAAATAAGTCTCCAGGACCTGATGGTATCTCCGTGGAATTCTACCAAGTGTTCCGGCCACAAATGAAAAGCAAGTTGCTATGTATGTACAACGAAATCATGAATGCCACTGTTGCCGCTCCCAAAGGATGAAGGGATCATAGTTCTAATTCCTAAAAACTCACTAGCAAAGCAATTGAAAACCTTCGCCCAGTAACATTACTCAACAGTAATTACAAAATTATGGCCCGTGTATTAGCAAGAAGAATAAAAATGGTTATTAACTCTGTAACTGGCACATACCAAACATGTGTAGTCAAAGACAGAAACATCTATCAGAATATTTGCGAATATAGGGATATAATATCAACCGCAAATGTATGCCGAATAAAATGTGCTTTAGTGTCATTAGACTTCGAGAAGGCGTTTGACAGAGTAGATCATAAGTATCTCCTTGGTATCATGGAAGCAATGGGATTCCCACCACGATTCGTGAGGATTATTCAACAAATTCTGAAAAACAGTGTAGCACGAATAATGATAAACGGACAACTAAGTAGAGAGATTGAATTGACTGGATCCGTACGTCAAGGTTGCCCAATGTCAATGGCCCTTTTCGCAATAGCAATAGAACCTCTCCTCGCGACACTCACGCATCACCTGTAAGGATTGTGTATAAACGGCAAGAAAACAGTGTGCAACGCCTACGGAGATGATGTGGGCGTCCTGGTTATAAATGAAGATGAAGTGGCGAAAGCTCTTCAGATTGTACACACATATGAACTTGCTTCTGGCGCCAAACTAAATAAAAGGAAGTCAGGCATCATGAACCTAGGCAGAGGAATATGCATGCAAAATCGGGGACAATTGACTAAAGTATCCACATTGAAATGTTTGGGTATTTAATTTAGGAGCAACATCCAACACACTATTGCTGTCAATTATAAAAAACTACTTGCAAACATACGAGCATCTGTACAAGGAAACAGTATGAGGCAACTGGACGAGATACAGAAAACCAAACTAGTAAATGTGTATATAACATCCAAACTTAACTATGTTGTCCAAGCTTTCCCAATGCAATTAGAAACAGCCAGAAGAATTTTATCCGCGATAGGAAGCTTTGTATGCCAAGGCAACATTTTCAAAGTGCAGTTCAATACACTAACACTCCCAACAAGGAAAGGAGGTTTAAACCTTGTTGATGTCAGTTACAGGTCACGAGCGTTATATGTGTGTCGAATGTGCAAGCAATGGAAACAGATGCACGACAGCTTAACGACCCACTTGCTGAATGAAATTGCTCCAGCAAGCATGCAGCCGCCAATAGATGTGAAGCATATACCAGCTGGTCTTTGTCACCTAAATACTTTTCTCGTTAAGTACAGTTATATCTCGTCGAGGCTCTCAGAACATCAGTTGAAGAGAGTAAAGGACATACATACATATTTGATGGAGGCTAAGGAAGGGAGTATTATTGAAAGAAAATACCCCAACAACGACTGGTCTGAAATTTGGAAAAATATCCACGATCGGAACTTACCCTCTAAGGTGAAAGCAACTTGGTATAATGTAGTCAACGGGAAAATATCAACTAATTCCAAATTGCATGCTATACATCTCACAAATTCGCCTTTGTGCGCGTCATGCAACCTCCTTGACACTGAAGAACACAGATTCGTGTGTGAAAGAGTAAGAAACATATGGCATATAGTTAAGCAGAAATTAGCGACCGTTAACAGAACATCTCCAACCGTTTTCACCGCCGCAGATTTTCTGACTCCAGACTCAGTGCCATATCCTAATACGAAAAGAAATGCTGTTAACTGGCTAAAAGGGCACACAGCGCACTATATCTTGAAGGCAGAAAATAAAAGCAAAGAAGATTACTGTGTGTATCTAACGACTCAGCACCATCATCTCATGCGGACAAAAGACTACAAAAAAAATTACACACGCTTCCTAAATAGAATCATGGAATAAAATTATACAGAGAACAATAACAGATTAAGATTGGTACGGAATTCAGAGATGTCAGCCTTGCACGATTACAGATAACTGGAACCGGAATGTCTTCGATCCTTTCACGAGACACTACAGAAAAGAAATCAAGTCCGTGGCAAGACGCACCGGACTGCATCCTCATGAAGAAATTATACATCAAATTTTATGTGTTTTATTTTTTTATCATCTTATGCCATACGCAGGTAAGTTTTCAGTTCTAAAAAACGTTTTTCAAGGGGATGCAAGATTTTATGTTTTCCTTATGAAGATGAGAGACTTCACGTTTTCAGTTTATTTTAATATACTTGTCTTTCCATTAGCAAGAGGAAGATTCATTACCTTTAATTAAGAAGAAATATTCATTCTCATTTATGTTAGCTAAGGTAATTTAGGCATCCAGCTTACAGAAAACAAAATAAGAAGCCGAAATAAAATAAATAATTAAATAAATAAAATAAAAAAATACAAAAAAAGAAAAAAGCGGCCGAGCACTCGCAAAAAGTAAGAAAAATGAGGATTTGGCATCAAAAACATAAAAGAAGGACATAAAATAAAAAAGTAAAAAAAAGTTGGTAGAAGGATGGACTCTTAATAATAATAATAATAACGACAAAAGCAAAGAAGCTAGCCAGGGAAGGCAAAACAAGGTGAGCGTTTGGAAGGGCTGTGAGGGGAGAAGGGAGGCCCTAAAAAAAAAAAGAAAGCGTGTTCGGTCAGAAGGTTTAGTTACCCTCTGTAATAAAAAAACTGAGTGAACGGATCAACGAACATCCTGAACGAGTGTCATCGGACGTCGGCCACGGAGAAAGTCAACTATCAATAAAGAACAAAATGAGATAGAAAAAAAAAACTTGTGAAATAGCGTCTGTTATGGTTCGCGGTTCGAGTCTTGCTGACTGTGACTTTTTTATCCCTTCTACGAAAGAGCTATAAGAAGTCAGATCAAACATCGCTAGGGAAATCGCTAGAAAATACTTTCAGCTCATAGTGCAATCTTGAAAAACTTACAATGCTGCACAACAGGTAACGCTTCTTGCCGCTGCTGACAAGCAAATTTGGGATTTCTAGGAACACATAACTTTATTTATGAAATGCGACATTTGCATACCTGTTGAGTATGACACAGCATACCAATCAAACAAAGACCCAATCGAAATCTAAGTGAGTAGTATGTTACTAATTCGTGCCGATAGAAGCGCAAAGATTCTTGTAGTTATGTTAAAACAATACTAAACATGAGAGAGAAATTAATTATCGACGATATACGCGAATTCTCTGATATTATCTATAGCAGTCTGACAATGCACATGCAGTTTATTGATTACATGCATGCAGAAAACTTGTTCTGAGTCAAAGCAGCCAAACGAGGTTTGAAGAAGAATAAAATGCCACTACGAGACGACAGCTAATGTAGAAAATGCTTTTCTGACTATTTTGGCAGTATACGCTCGCCCCATACATAATACAAAAGCTTCGAGATGCATCTGCTGCCTCGCCGCCTATTAAACCTGAAAAGAACAAAATGTCGCAGAAATTAGTCCTTTTTCCACATGCGGCTATTTTGGGTTGAGAAGTGAAAGGAATTATGTTCAAAGTTCCAGTAAATTGATAACTTCAGAAGACAGCAGAATTGCGTTTTAAAAAATGTGGCAGTGAATGTAATAGAACTCGCGACGTTTTATCCACAGCGCACGACGCTTACCATTACGCTAGTAGCTGTCATGTAGCTACAGCCTCTCCAGAAGTCATCAACAGTTCCTCCAGAACTTTTGCATTCCACAGTGCTGTGAGATAATGCATATGGCCGGATCTAGACTTCTGAGAGACAGACAGTTACAGCTTTTCTTTTCACTGCACGACGTAGAGTAGCTTCAATGGAAAGGAACACTTCCTACTTAAATTTCTGCATCCTACACTGTTGGCAGTTCTGTGTAGGTGGCAGTTAAGTGATTTTATTTCGGTGATTACAAAATAGAGTCGAATGTGTGTACTGGATCGCTGAGGCAACTAGTTCATGGCGATTCGGTCAACCAAGTAAATGAACGTACTGAACATGCTGCAAACCACCACAGGTAGCCTGTGTGTCAGAATTCTTACCGAGTGTGCCGCAACAGTGTTATGATAGAAAAATGAATTTGAGAGAAGAACATTTGGTGGTCTGTTGGATTGATTATACGTTCCTATGATGGTGGTCTTGGTTCGATTCCAGTTTCTGCCGACGGTTTTTAATACGGAGAGACAGATTCTATTCTCTTCTGGCTACGCCAAATGAAGAAAGTATAATGGGATTGTGGTATGAAATTCACATTAAACATGATATTCCTTCTCTACCAAGTAGACGTTTCGCTGAACCACAATAAAGTCAGGAGTGGCGAAATGTGGGCACTCTGCCACCAGTAACCTTTCTTATACTAGTTATTTATTTCTAGTTACGAAACAAACGCTATGTAGGGACACAGGACACTTAATCCGTCATTTATTTGAGCTTCTGTATGTCGATAAAATTGGTTCTGAGCTTGGAATGCAACTCAGACCGCCCTTAACGCGGAATTTGATCCCCAGCTCTACTACAATTTGTTGCTTGCAAAACTGCAGATTCCTCAACATGTCCACATGTTGCGCGTGAATGGGTTCGAATCCTGGCCCGGCACTAAAGTTTTCATTATTTATTATCAGTCTTTAGCATGAGAGTACCTATCTGCTGGTGGATAATGATTGTGATCTTTAATGCATTTTTATTCGTCGTCAACACTAACGATATCTGACGTTTTTGACTTCCAGTGAGACACAAAGAAATGGTCAAATGGCTCTGAGCACTATGGGACTCAACTGCTGAGGTCATAAGCTCCTAGAACTTAGAAGTACTTAAACCTAACTAACCTAAGGACAACACACACATCCATGCCCGAGTCAGGATTCGAACCTACGACCGTAGCGGTCGCGCGGTTCCAGACTGTAGCGCCAGAACCGCTCGGCCACCAGCGGCCGGCAGTGAGACACAGAACTATTTGAGAGATCATTGTAAGTTCAAGGATGTTAGTCCGAGCTGCTGGTGGAGAAAAATTCGGTAGCTGACGTCTCTTTTGTGTGTAGTGAACAACGGTATGTGGGGGGTTCGATTCCCAGTCATCACTGAACTCTTCGCCATATTATTTCTAGTTCAAACATGCTCACATGTCGCTCCTGGTGTAACAAACCCATATTTAACGTTCGTTTTCTCCAGAATATAACAGCGATAGTTGCTGGGTTTGAGACGTGTGAAGGAAAAAAGTAATGTTTCGTCTCGTCATTTCAGTTAAAACATCTAGCTACTGCCGATAAAATCCATTATGTCACAGCTGATCATGCTTCGATAACAATCCGATGAGGTTCTGGGTTCGAATCCCTGTCCAACACATAGCTTTACCTCACGGTATTTCAAGTAAGTTACTTGTGAATAAGCAATACTTAACATCTCTCGTAGTTCGTTAATAGGGACAGTAGTTGTTGGGTAGGAATTCGCGTCCGTTAAAAATGTTTACGTTATGTAATTTAATGTTGATATTCGCTAACTGATACTGTCTAAAATCGAGTTATATCTCTCTATGTACGCCTAGTCAGGAATGACTGTTAGTTTCCGTCAGTCATGATATCTTAGTCTGCATGACCTGGGTTTGAATCCACATGCAGAACGAGACGGTTCGTCGTGACATTTGAATTCATACATATTCTCAACTATCTGCTCGTGAATATCTTAAATTTTTTATTTGATCTTGTGTTAAATAACAAATACGCTATTTTACTTTGAAGAGGAAATAATGAATACGAGGAACTTACTACGTGCATTACCTATCTGACGTAATAATGAGAGTGGTAAAATGTCAGGTATGTCATTTATTGCAATAAATTTGAGCTTAAAAGCCTTAACCGAGCGAGGTGGCGCAGTGGTTAGCACACTGGACTCGCATTCGGGAGGTCGACGGTTCAATCACGCGGCCGGCCATCCTGATTTAGGTTTTCCGTGATTTCCCTAGATCACTCCAGGCAAATGCCGGGATGGTTCCTTTCAAAGTGCACGGCCGACTTCCTTCTCCATCCTTCCCTAATCCGAGCTTATGCTCAGTCTCTAATGACCTCGTTGTCGACGGGACGTTAAACACCAATATCCTCCTCCTCCTCCTCCTCCTTAAAAGCCTTAAGGACAGTCTTATCTGTGATAAAGTGTTCCCTATTATTTGTAGTATCGTGGTATTACTTTACATCTCGAGTTCTTGCGATACAGAGCAGAGACTTCTAGCGGTGACTTGTTGGAACAGTTTTCATTAGTCAGACGACTGTACCAAGGAGCGATTAGAGGACCTGCTAGGCAGCTGCGATATGCGAATTGCATGCGAATCAGGAGAAATGCAAATCAGGTCGTTCGGATACTTTTGAGCACGACTGTACCTGTTAGTTTAAGACGTTTAGGAATGCCATGGATGGCTCTCTTTTGGGAAACGGATTTATTAAAGAACTGTTCATTGTACTGTGCCTTTACGAACGGCATTTGTGTGAATGGTAATGGGTTCGGCCGAGGCAAGCATGTTGTGGTCTTCAGTCCAGAGACTGGTTGGATGCAGCTCTCCATGCTACTCTATCCTGTGCAAGATTCTTCATCTCCCAGTACCTACTGCAACCTACATGCTTATGAATCTGTTTAATGTATTCATCCCTTGGTCCCCCTCTACGATTTTTGCCCTCCACGCTGCACTCCAGTACTAAATTGGTGGTCCCTCGATGTCTCAGAACATGTCCTACCAACCGATCCCTTCTTCTAGTCAAGTTGTGCCACAAGCTCCTCTTCTCCCCAATTCTATTCAACACCTCCACATTAGTAACGCGAGATACCAATCTAATGTTCAGCATTCTTCTGTAGCACCACATTTCGAAAGCTTCTATTCTCTTCTTGTCTAAACTATTTATCGTCCAAGTTTCACTTCAATACATGGCCACATTCCATACAAATACTTACAGAATCGACTGCCTGACCCTTAAATCTATAATCGATATTAACAAATTTCTCTTTTTCAGAAACGCTTTCCTTGCCATTGCCAGTCTACATTTTATATTCTCTCTACTTCGACCATCGTGAGTTATTTTGCTCCCCAAATAGCAAAACTCATTTACTACTTTAAGTGTCTCTTTTCCTAATCTAATTCCCGCAGCATCACCCAATTTAATTCGACTACATTCCGTTATCCTCGTTTTGCTTTTGTTCATGTTCATCTTGTATCCTCCTTTCAAGACACAGTCCATTCCGTTGAGCTGCTCTTCCGGGTCTTTTGCTTTCTCTGACAGAATTACAATGTCATCGGGAAACCTCAGAGTTTTTATTTCTTCTCCATGAATTTTAATTCCTACTCCTAATTTTTCTGTTGTTTCCTTTACTGCTTGCTCAGTATACAGGTTGAATAACATCGTGCATACGCTATAACCCTGTCTCACTCCCTTCCCGACCACTGCTTCCCTTTCATGCCCCTCGACTCTTGTAACTGCCGTCTGGTTCCTGCACAAATTGTAAATAGCCTTTCGCTCCCTGTATTTTACCTCTGCCACCTTCAGAATATGAAAGAGAGTATTCCAATCAATATTGTCAAAAGCTTTCTCTAAGTCTACAAATCCTAAAAACGTAGGCTTGCGTTTCCTTAATCTATTCCCTAAGATAAGTCGTAGGGTCAGTATTGCTCACGTGTTCCCAGATTTCTACGGAATCCAAACTGATCTTCCCCGAGGTTGGCTTCTATCAGTTTTTCCATCACGCATCTACGTCTTAAGAAATAAGAATTTGTGTCAGTAGATACAGTATTGATCTTTCACGTGACATACGTGAATTAATTGTAGAATTGTTACTGTAGTTGCATTTACAGTTACATTTCCAGTTCATTTTCATTCCATTTCATTTGCACACGATTTGTAGAAGTGTTGGAAGTGCGTCACGTGACGTGGAGTTACTTGAGATCCCACCAGATAAAGTTCGGTGGCGTCGGTGAACGTAGTTGGTGGGATCGGGAATTGCTGAAAGGCAAGGAGGACTATATTACGGCAATAGGACGGAGAGGGCTGATTTTGCTATTTTCCTGTGAGAGTGGATATTCGGTTACGCCCATCGGAGACTTGAGCTTTTCGTGATCTGTATTCCAGCCAAGTGACAAATTCTGAAAGAAACTTGCGATTGGGATTCCTGCGGTCAGAGCATGGGACTGTATTTCGTTATAACTGAATTCATTTTACGCATCTGAGCGTGGGGTTAGAGAATTGGTCCATAAACGCGCTTAGAAATATGGTCATGTAGCTTACTGAATAAACCAGTTACATAAAATATAAATCTGGATTGTAGCGAACGTTATTACTGAGATGTCCCTGAACTTTTATTTTTATCAATCTCTAAGTTTCTTCACTTGTATGCTATCAAACATTTGGCGGGACGATCACCAGTGTAATGCATTAACTGGTCACTACGATATCAGAGTAAAAAGCGGTGTGCGGATCGAGCTAGCGACATCAACGAACCAAGATTTTAACAAAAAGATTCGACATTAGCTCAAGGAAAGTCGCAGAATGCACACAGTATTGTCACATTAGATATACCGGTCCTCTCCCGATCGTGTAAACAACATGGTGCCCAGTTAGCAGTTGGATGGACGCCCACTTGGAGAAACCGGTTGCCGTTGGCTCAAAACAAATGGCGTCCAGTTGAAAGACTTGCACTAGGCTGCAGAGCCATGCGATATACTTACTATACTGTATGGTAATTACATACATCTATTATCAATCTGTGGTTATGGAACATCTCCAACGCTCAAGGATTATGACGTTCTTTGACAACGAAAATCTCATTTATAAAAATTAACATGGATTCTGCAGCTAGAGATTTTGGGAAACTCATCTCGCCGGCCGCTGTGGCCGAGTGGTTCTAGGCGCTTCAGTCTGGAACCGCGCTGCTGTTACGGTCACAGATTCGAATCCCGCACCGAGCGAGGTGGCGCAGTGGTTAGCACACTGGACTCGCATTCGGGAGGACGACGGTTCAATCCCGTCTCCGGCCATACTGATTTAGGTTTTCCGTGATTTCTCTAAATCGCTTCAGGCAAATGCCGGGATGGTTCCTTTGAAAGGGCACGGCCGATTTCCTTCCCCATCCTTCCCTCACCCGAGCTTGCGCTCCGTCTCTAATGACCTCGTTGTCGACGGGACGTTAAACACTAATATCCTCCTCCTCCTCGAATCCCGCCTATGGCATGGATGTGTGGGATGTCCTTAGGTTAGTAGGTTTAAGTAGTCCTAAGTCTAAGGGACTGATGAAATCAGATGTTAAGTCCCATAGTGCTTAGAGCCATTTGAATCATTTGAAACTCAGCTCGCTCTGTTCCTGCATGGGATCCATAGTGCTCAGGTTGACGTCATGTTCCTTGACTTCAGGCAAGCATTTCACACCGTCCAGCACTGCCCTTTAGTGAAAAAATACAAGATTAACGAGTATCGGACCAAATTTGCGACTGGAGTCAAGACTTCGTTTCGGACAGAACTCAACACGTCGCTCTTACCGAACGAACTCTGTAGATGTGGAGGTAATTCCTGTAGTACCCAAAGGAAGTGTGATAGGACTGTTATTGTTTACAAATTATATCAGTGGTCTAGTAGCAAAACTCTGATGCCCTTTACGACGGTTCACATATCATGCGGTTGTTTATAAGAACGTAGCAAGCCAGAAAACTGTATCATTTGGCTACATGACCTATCGAAGGTTGGTGAATATTGCTGTCTCCGGCAGTAACCTATTGCGCATACATAGAAAAAGAAGTCCACTACTACACAATCACACTATTCATGACAGTTTGCTGGGAACAGTATCTATTGCAGAATAGCTAGGAGTAACTATCTGGAGAGACTTCATGAATGAAATAGTAGGAAAAGCAGATGTTAGACTGAGGTTCATAAGAAGAATCTTAAGGAAATGTAGCTATCCGCGAAGAGTGTGGTTTATAAGGTGCTTCTTCTACCAGTTTTTGACTATTGTTCCTCACTCTTGGGGCCTTACCAGGTAGGATTTCTAGAAGAGATCCAACGAAGAGCAGCGCATTTCGTCACGGGATCATTGATCAGCGCGAACGTGTTACAGAGAGGCCCAACGAACTGTGGTGGCAGACGGTACAAGAGAGGTGTTGTTAATCACGGAGAGGTTTGCTATTGAAGTTTCCAGAGAGCACTTCCCAGGAACATATTACTTCTTCTAACATTCACCTTGCGAAATGATCATGACGAAAAAATTAGAGAAACCAGAGGTTCAAAAATGGTTCAAATGGCTCCGAGCACTATTGGACTTAACTGCTGATGTCATCAGTCCCCTAGAACTTAGAACTACTTAAACCTAACTAACATAAGGACATCACACACATCAATGCCCGAGGCAGGATTCGAACCTACGACCGCAGTGGCCACGCGGTTCCAGACTGTAGCGCCTAGAACAGTTCGGTCACCCCGGCCGGCAAACCAAAGGTAATACAGTGGCTTACCGCCAGTCATTCTTCCCATGCGCCATACGCGAGTGTAGTGACTAGTTAGTGGTAGCAGAAATACCCTCATCCACGTATCACTAGGTTGCTTGCAGAGTATAATGTAGATATAGATGTAATTGTAGTTGTGTGCTGTGTATTCTCTGTATATTCTTCATTCATGAACGAACTTTTGATTATCGTTATCCATTGCGCTGGAACGACACAGTCGGTGCCACTCCATAGTTTGAAACAGCATTTTAATACCAGTGTATTCTTTTCCTTGTTGTTGTGGCTATAAATCCAGTTCTGCGGGTAGTAATGTGCTTGCGCTTTGGCATTCCGTCAGATCACTATGCGTGGCACACTGACATGCCTGTGGAATAAATATGGTTAAATATTTCGTTTTTTGTTCATCTTCTGTGTCCTTTCTTCCTCCCCTTGGCTTTTTCTATAGTGCACGGTCAAGAACGAATGGTTCTGAATATGTTAGGAGATTAACCAAAGGTGCAATGGGAGTCTCTGTCTTGTACAAGCTTAACTTCAGTCGGAGTAAGGCAAAGAACAGGAAGAAGGTGATCGAGCCAAAAATGAGCTAAAAGCTAACGGTTTGGAGATGCTCAACAAACTCCATTGGCAGACGTTAGAAGAAAGGAGTTGCATGTCACGGATAGATTTATTACTGAAATTTCGAGAGAGCACTTTCTGGGAAGAGTCGGAAAACATATAACTTCCTCCCACATACGTCTTGCGCAATGAACACAAGGAGAAAATTCGAGGAATTAGAGTCAACACAGAGGCTTGCCAACAATCCTTCCCATGCACTATTCGCGACTGGAACTGGGTTGGAGAGCTCAGTTAGTGGTAAAAATGTACCCTCCGCCACACACCATTAGGTGGCTTGCGGAGTGTGATGTAGATATTGAGATCCTCTGGGCCTGCCATTGTGTGCACTGTTCCAGAAGACGTGTGTGCGACGGGACGTTCACTCAGAACACCTGTGTCGAATAATCGGCAAAGAGATATTAGAACGGTGTATTTAGTGGCTGAGTTAATATCAACTTCTTCCCTTCACAGATTCATTATCGCCGATGAAATAGGACAGAAGTCGTAATTTTATCAGGTTTTAGTATCAGAAACTTTGCACCTGAAGTGATGTGGCTTCCGTTATGCGAGACCAAGTGGTGTTTAATTGCGGTACTTTCTCCTCTGTAAATTCATTCTTTGGGGCTTTTTTTCTATTATCTCGGTTGCAGTTCATGGTAGTTGCCGTCTGCCGGATTTCGAAATCTTACTGTGAAGACCTGATGAACTTTTCATTATACAGAACATGGCTTACTTCGTGCGTTACTGTGACTGTACTTATTCTTCACACATTTACACCTACTTCCACCACAGTCAGTAGTCACTTAATAAACTCGTCTCACGGTAAATCCCTGTCCGAAATTTTGGTGCGATGTGTGAGATTTTGTGCTGTACCTGCTCACACAGCGGGAACCGGACGAAAGAAGGAAAATGCTTCCGAGTTTGGATTAAGTATAGGGTAACCACGAATAGTTACTACTAAATTCTTCCAGCGTCTGATTAATTTAATAGACATGAAAAGTGTTTACTGAACATCTTTGTAAATCGTAAATCTTCGTTTCGGTTCACGTGTGTCTGTAGCTTGGGCTTTACCCATAGGTGTATATCCTCTCAGCCCTTTGAAGTGTTAACATAGTGTACTGGTTTCACTCCCTCGCATGAGATAGAACACGAAAACAGAAGCCATAATCACGTCAATCACCCGTTTGAAACAATTTGCGGATATAACAGCCGCTGTGACCTGTTCATTGCCTTAACTACCTATGTTTCTAATGTAGTTGTTTCTAGGTAAGTTATTAGTCTAATTCGCATTTTCTCCTAGCAGACAGATCAGTACTGCTTCCAACTTTCTACTTGTTTCCCAATCAACGTGTCGCCAGTAGAGTGTTTAAATTCTGTGAATTGTAACAGCGTAAAATACGCGAACATATTGTAAGCCGCCAGAAAGGTTTACTCATTCAATGTCAGTTGTCTGTTTCCTAGTTAAATAAATTTGGTTGTCTTTCTAATCAAATCTTATTGTATAGTCAATCCAACCGCAACATGCCTGAAAGAAAATCCTTGAGTAACCATTAAAAGCATCTAAACAATAGAGATCACTAGCGTACACAAGCACCAGAACGTACACTAACTGAGTGATGTCCAAGACCAAATGACAAGTACTAATCAGTTAAATTATCATGTCCGTTTCTCCGACGATCTCACCGTCTTTTTCGTTACCCGTTTCATGTTTAAAATCTCAGTCAGTAATGTTTGGTACTTACTATTAAATTAGTTTGTTGTAGACTAAAACTCCGACCGAATAGGCCTCGGGAAGCCCAACGTTACCGATAGACCGTCGTGTTATCCTCAACCTGTGGCCATCACTGGATGCAGAAATGGGAGGGGGGCGTGTGGTCAGCACACCGGTCTCTTACCCGTAGTAACTTTTCCTGACCACAGCCGCTATTGCTCAGTCATGTAGCTTCTCAGTTGGCCTTACAAGGGTTAAGTGTACCCCGCTTTCCAACATCGCTCGGCAGACGCCAACGGTCATCCGCCCAAGTGCTAGCCGAGCCCCACAGCGCTTCACTTCGGTGATGTGACGGGAACCAGTGTTTCCACTACGCCAAGTACGCTGATACAACAGCTCCCTACTTAGCAATCATATACAACCGCTCGCTCACCAATAGATCTGTACCTACAGATTGGAAAATTGCGCAGGTCGCACCAGTGTTTAAGATGGGTAGTAGGAGTAATCCTTCGAACTGCAGACCCATATCATTGACGTCGGCTTGCAGTAGGGTTTTGGAGCATATATTGTATTCAAACATTATGAACCACCTCGAAGGGAACAATCTATTGATACGTAATCAGCATGGTTTCAGAAAACATCGTTCTTGAGCAACGCAGCTAGCTCTTTATTCGCACGAAGTAATGGCCGCTATCGACAGGGGATCTCGATTCCGTTTTCCTAGATTTCCGGAAAGCTTTTGACACCGTTCCTCACAAGCGACTTCTAATCAAGCTGCGGGCCTATGGGGTATCGTCTCAGTTGTGCCATTTGATTCGTGATTTCCTGTCAGGAAGGTCGCAGTTCGCAGTAATAGACGGCAAATCATCGAGTAAAATTGAAGTGATATCAGGTGTTCCCCAGGGAAGCGTCCTGGGACTTCTGCTGTTTCTGATCTATATAAATGACCTGGGTGACAATCTGAACAGTTCTCTTAGGTTGTTCGCAGATGATGCTGTAATTTACCGTCTAGTAAGGTCATCCGAAGACCAGTATCAGTTGCAAAGCGATTTAGAAAAGATTGCTATATGGTGTGGCAGGTGGCATTTGACGCTAAATAATGAAAAGTGTGAGGTGATCCACATGAGTTCCAAAAGAAATCCGTTGGAATTCGATTACTCGATAAATAGTACAATTCTCAAGGCTGTCAATTGAACTAAGTACCTGGGTGTTAAAATTACGAACAACTTCAGTTGGAAAGACCACATAGATAATATTGTGGGGAAGGCGAGCCAAAGGTTGTGTTTCATTGGCAGGACACTTAGAAGATGCAGCAAGTCCACTAAAGAGACAGTTTACACTACACTCGTTCGTCCTCTGTTAGAATAATGCTGCGTCGTGTGGGATCCTTACCAGGTGATATTGACGGAGGACATCGAAAGGGTGCAAAAAAGGACAGCTCGTTTTGTATTATCACGTAATAGAGAAGAGAGTGTGGCAGATATGATACGCGAGTTGGGATGGAAGTCATTAAAGCAAAGACGTTTTTCGTCGCGGCGAGACCTATTTACGAAATTTCAGTTACCAACTTTCTCTTCCGAATGCCAAAATATATTGTTGAGCCCAACCTACATAGGTAGGAATGATCATCAAAATAAAATAAGAGAAATCAGAGCTCGAACAGAAAGGTTTAGGTGTTCGTCTTTCCCGCGCGCTGTTCGGTAGTGGAATGGTAGAGAGATAGTATGTTTGTGGTTCGATGAACCCTCTGCCAAGCACTTAAGTGTGAATTGCAGAGTAATCTTGTAGATATAGATATAGATTATCTGTGCGTATATCCGTATTTCCGTATATCCGTGGGCCTGTTTTACCACTATAATTATATGTGGCCACCAGGACAGAGAAGTGTTTCTCTGCTACACACTGAGGAGACATAAATCACGGAATAGCGATATTCCCAATTACAAATGACGGTAGTATCGCGTACGCAATGTATTAAAAGGCAGTGCATTGGCGGAGTTGTTCTTTGTACTCAGGTAATTCATGTGAAGAGGTCTAAGACGTGGTTATGGGTGCACGACAGGAACTTACAGAGGATGAATGCGGAATGGTAGTTGGTGCTAGACTCACGGGACACTCTATTTCGGCAATCGTTAGGGGATTCAATATTCCAACATCGACAGTTTCAATATTATGTGGAGAGTACCACATTTCAGGCATTACCTCTCAGCAACGCAGTGACCAGCGCCCTTCTCGTAACAGCCAAGAGCAGCGGCTTTTGTGTGTAGTTGTCAGTGTTAACAGATAAACAACACTGTTTGAAACAATCGCAGACATCAATGTGGAACGTTTGACGAGCGTATCCGTTAGTGCGGCAAAATCTGACGTTAATGGGCTATAGCAGTAGATGACCGACGCGAGTGCGATCGATGGCAGCACGACGTCACCTGCAGCGCCACTCCTACCCTCGTGACCATATCGACCTTGCCCCAGACAACTATAAAACCGTGGTCTGTCCGGATCAGTCCCGGTTTCACTTGGTAAGAGCTGATGGTAGGGTTCGAGTGTGGCGTGGACTCACGATCCAATGGACTGAAGTTGTCAACAAAGCACTTTGCAAGCTGGTGGTGGCTCCATAATGGCATGGACTCTGTTTACGTGGAATGGACTAGATCCTCTGATCCAACTGTTGCCATCATTGACAGGAAATGGTTATATTTGGCTTCTTGGAGATAATCTGCAGCTATTCATGGACTTCCCGATCGCAAACAACGATAGAGTTGTCACCTGCTCGAAACTGGTAGGAGGATTATTCCGCATAATTCGAGTGAAGGATTTGGCCACCCAGGGAAAATTTGTGGGACATAATCTAGACGTCAGTTCGTGCACAAAATCCTACACTGGCAACCCTTTGACATTTATGGACGGCTATAGAGGCAGCATTGCTCAATATTTGGCAATGGAGTTCCAACGACTTGTTAAGTCCATGCAGCGCCTAGTTGGTACACTATGCCCGATGTTAGGAGACATAGTACGACTTTTGTCACCTCAGTATAAGAAAGCGTGGCTACTATCTCTCCAAGGCAGGTCATAGAATATTTGAAAGGGAATTACAAGGGAGGTATTACAACCCAGCAACCTGACATCGTATCCCAATGAGTAATCGGGGTGTTTTAGTCTATAACTGGGGAAGCTTTTATATTTCCTTGAATCATAGATAAACTTGCTCTCATTGACGTTCTTCTTCATTGAATAATTACCTAGTAGGATATCTGTAACGTCCACCATTTTTAATACATTTGCTTATTTACAGTTATCTGTGCTGTATATGCTCTACCAGTTAATTGTGAGTAATGATAAGAAAATGTAGCCCCAATCACTTCTACTTCTCCATCTCTACTGCTGCTAATCCTGCTACATCAGTCCTTCAATAGCATCACATCTCGAACGCTTAAATGCTCTTCTTGTTGAGTTCTCCCCCTGTGATTCACATCGATACAATGCTGCAGGCCGGCTGGTGTGGCCGAGCGGTTCGAGGCACTTGAGTCTGGAACCGCGCGACCGCTACGGTCGCAGGTTCAAATCCTGCCTTGGGCATGGATGTGTGTGATGTCCATAGGTTAGTTAGGTTTAAGTAGTTCTACGTTCTAGGGGACTGATGACCTCAGATGTTAAGTCCCATAGTGCTCAGAGCCATTTGAACTAATTTTTTGATACAATGCTGCACTCGAAACGTGCTTTCTTCGGAATTTCGTATTTGATCCTACACGATATAATGAAATTTCACTCTGTAACGGAATGTACGCTTATATGAAAATTCCTGACTGACTAAAACTGTTTGCAGCACAAGAGTCGATCTCGGGAGCTGACCTTTGCTTGTCGGGGACACGTGCTATACTTACTTTTTTTCTCTGATCTCACTTTGTTCGTTAATGTTCGTTGAATTTGTCTTGGGCAGACGTCCCGTGACACATGTACAAGTTCATCGTTGATCCATTCACTCAGTACTTCTTATTACTGAGGGCAGCTATTCCTCTGACCGAACACGCTGAGCTTCCGTGCCGGCTGCTGAGCTACCCAAAATCGACTCACAACCTCTACTCACAGCTTTATTTCAGCCAGTACCTCGCCTCCTACCTTCCAAACTTCACAGAAGCTCTCCTGAGAAACTTGCAAGTCTAGCACTCTTGGAATAAAGATGTTGTCGGCTTAACCAAAGCCTGGGGGGACGCTTACAGAATAAAATTTCACTCTGCAGCGGAGTGTACGCTGATATGAAAGGTGGCACACGAGGTATTGACAGAAGTACGGCTGTGAGGAGGGGTCGCAGCTTATGGTTGGGTAGTTCAATTGCTAGAGAACCTACTCGTGAACGACAGACGTCCCGAGTTCGAGTGTCGGTCCGGTACACAGTTTCAATCTGATAGGAAGTTTCATATCCCGCACACTCCGCTGTAGATTGGAATTCTATTCTAGGAACATCCCCCAGGCAGTGACTAAGCCGTGTCTCCCATATATCCTTTCTTCCAGGCGTGCTAGTCTTGCAAGTTTCGCAGGAGAGCTTCTGTGAAATTTGGAATGTAGGAGCCGAGGTACTGGCGGAAGTAAAACTTTCAGAAGGGGTCCTGTATCGTGCTTGGGTAGCTCAGACGGTAGAGCACTTGCCTGCGAAATGCAAAATTCCACTGTTCGAGTTTCGGTCCGGTACACAGTTTTAATCTGTCAGGAATTTCTGCTACCAGACACCTCTTGCATGCGCTGTGCCCGTGCAGTGCTGCTTTATATATCTTCCTTACTGTAATTACCATTTGTTATTTTTCTTCTCAGACAGTAAAATTGCTTCATTTCGTCTTTTTCATGCATCCCAATCCTGATACTCTTATCGGTAATCTCGTTTCTGCAACTCCTCATTAATTTCATTTCTCTTCAGATCACTGCCAACCCATTGTGTGTGATCGTTGAACCATTCCATTCAGCAGCTCACGTAATACTTCTCCACTTTCACTGAATATAGCAATGTCATCTGCAAATACATACTGGCTATTATAATTGCTACACCAAGAAGAAATGCAGATGATAAACGGTTATTCATTGTACAAATATATTATACTAGAACTGACATGTGATTACATTTTCACCCAATTTGGCTACATAGATTCTCAGAAATCAGTACCCAGAACAACCACCTCTGGCCGTAATAACGGCCTTGACACGCCTGGGCATTGAGTCAAACAGAGCTTGGATGGCGTGTACAGGTACAGCTGCCAATGCAGCTCCAACACGATACCACAGTTCATCAAGAGTAGTGACTGGCGTATTGTGACGAGCCAGTTGCTCGGCCACCATTGACCTGACGTTTTCAGTTGGTGAGAGATCTGGAGAATGTGCTGGACATGGCAGCAGTCGAACATTTTCTGTATCCAGAAAGGCCCGTACAGGAGGTGCAACTTACGGTCTTGCATTATCCTGCTGAAATGTGGGGTTTCGCAGGGATCGAATGAAGGGTACAGCCACGGGTCGTAACTTATCTGAAATGTAACGTCCACTGTTCAAAGTGCCGTCAATGCGAACGAGAGGTGACCGAGACGTGTGACCAATGGCACCCCATACCATCACACTGGGTGATACGCCAGGATGGCGATGACGAATACACGCTTCCAATGTGCGTTCACCGCGATGTCGCCAAACACGGATGCGACCATCATGATGCTGTAAACAGATCCTGGATTCATCTGAAAAAATTACGTTTTGCCATTCGTGCACCCAGGTTCGTCGTTGAGTACACCATCACAGGCTCTCCTGTCTGTGACGCAGCGTGAAGGGTAACCGCAGCCATGGCCTGCGAGCTGATAGTCCATGCTGCTGCCAACGTCGTTGAACTGGAACCGCGTGACCGCTATGGTCGCAGGTTCGAATCCTGCCTTGGCCATGGATGTGTATGATGTCCTTAGGTTAGTTAGGTTTAAGTAATTCTAAGTTCTAGGGGACTGATGACTTCAGCAGATAAGTCCCATAGTGCTCAGAGCCATTTTGCAAATGTCGTTGACCTGTTCGTGCAGATGGTTGTTGTCTTGCAAGCGTCCCCATCTGTTGACTCAGGGATCGAGACGTGGCTGCACGATCCGTTACAGCCATGCGGATAAAATGCCTGTCATCTCGACTGCTAGTGATACGAGGCCGTTGCGATCGAGCACGGCGTTCCGTATTACCCTCCTAAACCCACCTGTAGGGCAGCAGCATACTCACGCCTTATAAAATTGACATCAGTCTTTGCATTGTGTGCCAGCCAGTCCACTGCAACTAGCTCTGACGCCATAAATATTGCGCAACACTTTAAAATGAAGTAAATAACTTGAAACGTTTCTAGCATGTCAGAAGTAATACAAAATCAATATGTGTTGGATATCAGTTCAATAACTTTAACCATTTTCGAAATTTGGATGTTTTTCTGTAAAAATCATTGGTGCAACAGAAAAGAGCTAGAAACTTAAAAATTTATATTTAGATTCCTTTTGCATAATAATTTAGTAGAAACAATATTCTCGATCGCACAATTTAAAATTTTAGTTGAAATTCATGATTTTCTGGTTTTTACATTAAAAATTAAGGAAGCAAGATAGATTAACTAGGCGAATAAATAAAGCTGGGATGTTTAAATTTAAGTAAAAGGGAGATCCGCTATCATCATAAAGATGTGAGAAGTTTCAACTGTATAACTATAAAACTATAGCGATAGCGTATCTCCAAAGGGCAAGTTCAGAGCTCGTCTACTGCGTGTGCTTTAATTAAATTAATTCTCTCGCCCAAAATATTTGACTTAGCCACGTCAGACTTTTTTTATGATTACTTACCTGTGTGCTGATTGCACATTTGAATGGAGAGCTTCATCGGCCATCAGCAAAGGAAGCAATGATTTATTCGATAACTTAAAGTGGTGCATTACTAGCCCAGCGGCTAGTCGGGAGAGCAGATTTGATCAGGCGTTCCCTTAGCCGTCCGCACCGCGGCTTTATATGTAGGAACACTGCGCGAGAAGAAGAAAGGCCCCAGTTCTCTCCAGATGCTGATTAGCGCACCACCTGTGCCAGGAGTTGCGTCGCGTCGGTATCGTTGATATAAACAGTCTCGGATGCAGTAATAAGTTAATCAGGATACGCGTAACCATGAAATCGTTTTCGAGTGAAGTGTTGATTTTGGGATGACAATGATCTATCTTTAGTTTGCGTATGTCGTATTTTCACGTGCCGGCGCAGGACAAACATTGTACCATTATTAGCATGGCGTTTGATGAACATTATCATCAAATTATGGCGAGCATTCACTTAAACATTTAATTTGAACAGTTATAGCAGCATCAGTGCATTAGACTCTGAACTGCTCTGGTAGTTGGATTGTGTGGATTCTTTTTGGTCTGTGACTTTCAGAATATAGTGAACATTTTAAAGAGAATGGTTTTTGATTATGAATCCCAGACAATCTCCTAATTCCTCAGAGCTATAAGCTGTAGCTATAAATGAATTTCTCACATGAAGTGGGCACTAGGAATTCTAATTACAGGCTTCACGTTTTGCTAATCACTTCCTGGTTGCCAATATTGTAGTTATAGGGCCAGTGTTGAGAACGGCAAACAACAGCATTAAATAAATAATGGGAACGATAACAATTATCCCACCCGCCACCCCACACACCGATTCCACATTCTGCTAAAAGTCATTGGATCTCGACCAACGCGAGCAGCAATTTCGCGATACGATAAACCGCAATCGCGATAGGCTACAATCCGACCTTTATCAAAGTCGGAAACGTGATGGTACGCATTTCTCCTCCTTACACGAGGCATCACAACAACGTTTCACCAGGAAACGCCGGCCAACTGCTGTTTGTGTATGAGAAATCGGTTGGAAACTTTCCTCATGTCAGCACGTTGTAGGTGTCGCCACCGGCGCCAACCCGTGTGAATCCTCTGAAAAGCTAATCATTTGCATATCACAGCATCTTCTTCCCGTCCG
Source organism: Schistocerca piceifrons (assembly GCF_021461385.2). Taxonomy (NCBI): domain Eukaryota; kingdom Metazoa; phylum Arthropoda; class Insecta; order Orthoptera; family Acrididae; genus Schistocerca; species Schistocerca piceifrons. The sequence goes on along the minus strand of NC_060140.1, from coordinate 676,130,413 downwards.
TTAAATTTCACGTCTGTAGCACGTCATCTTCGTTGTGTAGCACGATTAATGGCCAGTAGTGTAATAATGTTATTTTGCTCTGAATTTTAGTTACACCCGTAAACGATATCTTTTGATTCCATAACTTTCATAAACAGAAGTGATCGTAGGTCAGAGCAATGTATTGGTTGTCAAATAAGACTTAAACTTTTTAATATTTCTTTGCTGTGCATTATGGCAGACGTAGACTCTGAGATACAAACAAAAAACATAGGCTTACCACGAAGGAATTATCAGAATAGGACGAAAGTTGGTAGGTGTGACCCACATGTTCAGAAAAACAAATGATTAAAGTTTCAGAAAAATCTGACAATGTATTCAAGATAAAGAGCTTCGCATATTGGGCAAGTGAATAATGCGTTGGCCCACGTCTGGCACTTATGCAAGCAGTTTTTCGGCTTGGCATTGATGGAGAGAGTTATTGGATGTCCTACAGAGGGATATCGTGCTAAATTCTCCCTAAGTGGAGCGTTCGATAGTCAAAATCCTGACCTGGTTGGCCGACTGTGCTCTTAAATCTCCAAACTTTCTCAGTAACATGGCAGCCTCGCCAGTCAGGGTAGGGTTTGGCAAGCACGAAGACTAGGAGTAGAAACTCTCACCATGTGCGGGTGGGCGTTATCTTGCTGAAATGTAAGCCCAAGAAGGCTTGCCATGAGGGGCAATAAAACGTGGCTTAGAATATCGTCGATGTACCGCTGTGCTGTAAGAGTGTCGCGGATGACAACCAAAGGGGTCCTGATCCGGAAAGAAACAGCACCCGAGACCGTCGTCACTCGTAGTTGTCGGTCCGCATGGCGGATGACAGTCGTTTTGTCTCAAGTACAGATAGTGTTGAGGATCAGTGGACAAAGTTCAAAACCATCGTACAATATGCGTTAGCTGAGTATGTGCCAAGCAAGATCGTAAGAGATGGAAAAGAGCCACCGTAGTACAACAACCGAGTTAGAAAACTGCTGCGGAAGCAAAGGGAACTTCACAACAAACATAAACATAGCCAAAGCCTTGCAGACAAACAAAAATTACGCGAAGCGAAATGTAGTGTGAGGAGGGCTATGCGAGAGGCGTTCAATGAATTCGAAAGTAAAGTTCTATCTACTGACTTGGCTGAAAATCCTAAGAAATTTTGGTCTTATGTCAAAGCGGTAGGTGGATCAAAACAAAATGTCCAGACACTCTGTGACCAAAATGGTACTGAAACAGAGGATGACAGACTAAAGGCCGAAATACTAAATATCTTTTTCCAAAGCTGATTCACAGAGGAAGACTGCACTGTAGTTCCTTCTCTAGATTGTCGTACAGATGACAAAATGGTAGATACCGAAATGGACGACAGAGGGATAGAGAAACAATTACAATCGCTCAAAAGAGGAAAGGCCGCTGGACCTGATGGGATACCAATTCGATTTTACACAGAGTACGCGAGGGAACTTGCCACTTTCTTGCAGCGGTGTACCGTAGGTCTCTAGAAGAGCGTAGCGTTCCAAAGGATTGGAAAAGGGCACAGGTCATCCCTGTTTTCAAGAAGGGACGTCGAACAGATGTGCAGAACTATAGACCTATAACTCTAACGTCGATCAGTTGTAGAATTTTGGAACACGTATTATGTTCGAGTATTATGACTTTCCTGGAGACTAGAAATCTACTCCGTAGGAATCAGCATGGGTTTCGAAAAAGACGGTCGTGTGAAACCCAGCTCGCGCTATTCGTCCACGAGACTCAGAGGGCCATAGACACGGGTTGACAGGTAGATGCCGTGTTTCTTGACTTCCGCAAGGCGTTCGATACAGCTACCCACAGTCGTTTAATGAACAAAGTCAGAGCATATGGACTATCAGACCAATTGTGTGATTGGATTGAAGAGTTCCTAGATAACAGAATGCAGCATGTCATTCTCAATGGAGAGAAGTCATCCGAAGTAAGAGGGATTTCAGGGGTGCAGCAGGGGGTTGTCGTAGGACCGTTGCTGTTCACAATATACATAAATGACCTTGTGGATGACATCGTAAGTTCACTGAGGCTTTTTGCAGATGATGCTATAGTGTATCGAAAGGTTTTAACAATGGAAAATTGTACTGAAATGCAGGAGGATCTGCAGCGAATTGACGCATGGTGCAGGGAATGGCAATTCAATCTCAATGCAGAGAAGTGTAATGCGCTGCGAATACACAGAAAGATAGATCCCTTATCATTTAGCTACAAAATAGCAGGTCAGCAACTGGAAGCAGTTAATTCCATAAATTATCTGGGAGTAGGCACTAGGAGTGATTTAAAATGGAATGCCCACATAAAGTTGATCGTCGGTAAAGCAGATGCCAGACTGAGATTCATTGGAAGAATTCTAAGGAAATGCAACCGAAAACAAAGGAAGTAGGTTACAGTACGCTTGTTCTCCCACTGCTTGAATACTGCTCAGCAGTGTGGGATCCGTACCAGATAGGGTTGATTGAAGAGATAGAGAAGATCCAACGGAGAGCAGCGCGCTTCGTTACAGGATCATACAGTAAGCGCGAAAGCGTTACGGAGATGATAGATAAACTCCAGTGGAAGACTCTGCAGGAGAGACGCTCAGTAGCTCGGTACGGGCTTTTGTTAAAGTTTCGAGAACATGCCTGCATCGAAGAGTCAAGCAGTATATTGCTCCCTCCTACGTATATCTCGCGAAGAGACCATGAGGATAAAATCAGAGAGATTAGAGCCCACACAGAAGCATACCGACAATCCATCTTTCCACGAACAATAAGCGACTGGAATAGAAAGAACAGATAGAGGTACTCAGGGTACCCTCCACCACACACCGTCAGGTCGCTTGCGGAGTATGGATGTAGATGTAGATGTATTCCACCGCTGACCGTTGCTTATACAGAAACGTCTTCTTGCGTTATCGGGGATCACTTCGAAACCTGACTCATCACTCCAGACATTTCTACGTTTCTAGCCAATGAGGTTCCAGACCCCGATAACCAACAACGTAAATTCGTTCTAGCTCTCCTTAATGAAATGTTCTACCTATCATATCCTTGAAAGGGGACAGAGACTATGACGGACGATTACAAAAGGCAGTTACATCTAGTATCAAGTAGTACATTCATACAATCCACGGAAAAAGTGTTTCGTTACACAAAGGGCGATGAAGAATGAATTTACTGATTTTGAGGAAATTTTGATGTCTTGCTCTTAACAGCTTTTGAATGTTTAACCAACAGGACATAACAGTGATTTCAACATAATGATAAACTATGAACATGGCTGCTTGGTTCAGTTACCGTTTATAAATTACAATTGTAACAAATCAGCTATCGGTCACAATTTTTTAGTCTTATTAACCAGGTTTCAACACTTCTAAGAGTGCCTTCATCAGAACTTAGACATTTAAAGTGGTCTATAACATAATCACAAATATATGGGAAAATTTTTTATATATAAAAATTGTAAGTACTGTCTGACAACACAAGACAGAGACAGTACTTACATGTCACGTATAAAATAAATAACAGGTCAGAAGGTCTTTAGTCACAAAATATTGAAAAGGAACGTGTGAAGGTGAGCCTCTGAGGGCTGCTCATACCTGTACAGCACAGGTTGCAACGAACTGACGCGCCCGCGCTAACAAGTGCTGCAGGTGAACATGACATTGCAAAATGGTTCAAATGGTTCTGAGCACTATGGGAATTAACCGGCCGCTGGTGGCCAAGCAGTTCTAGGCGCTTCAGTCTGGAACCGCGTGACCGCTACGGTCGCAGGTTCGAATTCTGCCTCGGGCATGGATGTATGTGATGGCCTTAGGTTAGTTAGGTTTAAGTAGTTCTAAGTTCTAGGGGACTGATGACCTCAGATGTTAAGTCCCATAGTGCTCAGAGCCATTTGAACTATGGAAGGTCATCAGTCACCTCGAACGTAGAACTACTTAAACCTAACTAACCTAAGGACATCACACACATCCATGCCCGAGGCAGGATTCGAACCTGCGACCGTAGTGGTCGCGCGGTTCCAGAATGTAGCGCCTAGAAGCGCTCGGCCACCCCAGCTAGCCATGACATTGCAACGAGAGCGCCATCTAGTAGCAACAGGTACAACTTGCCTGCTTAACATTCAAATGTAGACAGACGAAAATTATAATTAATATTGTTCAGTACATAATGTAAAAAGCCATATATTGTTTAACACTGACAGATAAAGTAGCATTTCGTCAACATCAGATCTTAGAAGTAAAGTTTGAAGCATAAAAACGTCATTATAGAAAATACAGAAAGGGCCGAATGACACAGCCTGTAGAAAACGATATAACATGAAATACAGCGAATAAACCTTTTAATAATTGGAAAGTTATGAGATGACGTAGATGGAAAAAAAAACATTTCGGTGAACTGTAAGAGGAGACAAGAAATTAAATGTCAAGTAACGGCTTTATACCGTTGAAGAAATCTTTGTTGCGCAACTGCAGCTGCTCATTGAGAATGAGGTTATCATTTCGAGAAATCTGTTTAAAAATCTCTAATCCTTGAAGATTATCTAATCTACGCCCTTTCTTCTCGGTGTGCAAGATGATGACATCGGAAATAGCTTTAGGCGCGTGACCTGTAATCAGAAGATGGTCGGTAAAAGACGAATTTTGGGGGTTAGTGCAATTTTTTTCTTAAAAGGTGTTCTTTATACCTGGTTGTAAAGACACGTCCTGTTTGTCCTATGTAGTAAGAAGAGCAGGTACCGCAGAAAATCTTATAGACACCAGAACTTTCTAAAGGGGAACGAATCGATTTTAAATTATGAATGAAGTTTCGTTTCAAGTTATTGTTGGTAGAAAAGGCAATGTTGCAGTTGTATTTATTACGCAGAAGACGTTGGATCTGATAGGAGATGGGCCCCAAAAAAAGGAGTAGAAAAATATTTTTTTGCGTTAGATTCAATGATAGAGGTGCCGAGGGTAGTAACTCTTTTAACAGTTTTCTTTCTGAGGATGTCATCTACTATGCCAGGTTTATACTCGTTATTACCTGCTATCGTTTTGAGTAAACTGATTTCGTAGTTGAACTTTTCTTTCGAAAATGGAATGGAAGTAGCCCGGTGAATATCAGAGTGAAAGAAGGCGTTTTTATGAGACTGTAGATGCATAGAAGACGCAGGAACGATCTGATCGGTGTATGTTTCTTTACAAAAAATAATGAATGAGATTTTATTTTGTTCTGTTGTAAGCTTCAAGTCAAGAAAGTTTAATTGGCGGGCCTCGTTTTCAAGTTCGATGGTGAAAGATATTTTCTCATGAAGTTATAAATATGGTCAGTGCTATCAGCAGGTCCCTTGTAGATGACCAAATTATCATTAATGTATCTGAGGTAGGAGAGAATGCCTAGTGATGTAGCTGAAAAACAGTAAAAAAAAACTTTTTCTTCTAGAGAATTGATGAAAATATCGGCAAGAATACCAGCTAAGGGATTTCCCATAGCAAGACCGCCAGTTTGCTGGTACAATTGTTCATTTAATTCAAAATAGTTGTATTTCACTACGACTGTGATGAGATTCATGAAGTCAGTGATCTGTTCGTCTGACAAACCTTTTTTGAAATTACGTAATTTTTTTCTATGATTGTAAGCGTTTCCTGTACAGGGAAATTAGTATAAAGATATTTGCGGTCTAATGAAAACAACTTGGTGTCTCAACTGTATTCTAAATCTTTTATTTTATGGACTAAGGCGTGACTAATGGAAACGGAGTAATTGGTCTCGAAAACGAATGATGTTTTCAGACTTTCATGTAGAAATTTGGCCAAATCATGGTACACGCTGTTCATACTGTTACATATAGGGCGTATCGGATGGTAAGGTTTATAAATTTTAAATTGAGAGCGAAGTTTTGGGGGCGAAAGCTTTACGTTACTAAGCATTTTCTTCAGAAAAGTTTTGATTAGAAATTTTGCGTTATTGATAGCTGACCTGACTTCTTTTTGTAATTCAGGAGTTGGATCCTCATACAGTTTCGAAACGTTATTTTCGCTAAAAAAATCCAAGGTTATGGAAATACATTCAGAATTATAAGCAACAACTTAACAACAGTCTTCGTCAGAGTTATTACAGCATCTTCTTATTTAAGTTTGTTATTAATGGAATTAACCAATTTTCTATCGTTATGCGTAACATTATGAAGAGAGGCTGCATATTTGCTAAGAAAGTTAGCTACATCATAAGCAATTCTAGTTTGATATTCATTATCTATTTTTTTACAATCAAGACCAAATTTTAGATCTACAAGCATTTTTTCAATCACCTTTTTGTCAGACGAGTTAGGTATGACATTGTAATTCAGCCCATCTTCCAGCAAGACAGTTTCATTCTGTATAAAATTCTTTTATAAAAAACATTACTGCTTTTGTTAAAAGTGCTTTCCGGATATTTTTCATCAGGACTAGAGACTAAAAAATTGTGACAGAGGGCTCATTTGTTTCAATAATGATACTTAGTTTGAAGTCGATTTATTTCTTGAGCTCGGGACAACCAGCCCAAAACTACGAAAGTGAGTATTATTGTCAGATCTGAATAAAACGTATATCGTTTTTAATATTGCATTTGGTTCACGAGGTCAGATTTCTACTTCAGTCCTCAGCACTAAATAGAGATTTGAGACGATGGTCGCCATTTCCGTCGGGCCTATTTGTGAGAAGCATCCGTAAAAGTACCTCGGAAGTGAAATTGCAAAGAAGCCAAGGAAGAGCTTTTCCACAGAGGGCAACGATTGCTCTGGGAACGCTTGTCTCTCTCTCTCTCTCTCTCTCTCTCTCTCTCTTTCGCTTGGGAAAACTTTTCGTTTCTTTCTCTCTCTCTCTCTCTCTCACTCACTCACTCACACATACACACACACACACACACACACACACACACACACACACACAAACTGTGTATCGGTGTTTTACTATCGTAAAATGACTAGTTTTCCAGTAATTTGATTGTACGTACGTTAAACTGACATAGATTACCTACGACTACTTTTGAGGAAGGCAGCTAATTTATTTCTGCAGGTTTCCTCTTTCTACTCTTCTATAGAGAGAAATAGGTTATTTACCGCTGTATTGTGTTGTACAGTGTCCCCACCAGTGTAGTATCTTTGGAATGTCTGTAACTTATCATGGTATATATAGTCTCTATTTTTCTATTTGATTGTAAATACATAGTGTGCCTTTACATGCGAAAAGTATGTTTTTATCGATTCACATTCTAAGCTATAACTACAAAATTTTTCACATTTGGCGGGCTTTATGTATTCAAGTGGCAGGTTTTGTATATTCAAGCTTAATAAGGTGATGTTCCAGCATCCTTGCTGAACCTTTACCTGTGGTGCGGTACCGTCAAAGATTTACGCCTAGCGTGGAGGTTTGTGAACGTCATAGTGTAGAAGCGATTGAGAATTGACAAGACTACGCACCAGGTGTTGGTGTCGAGCATTCAATTCCCACTTTTCCCAACTGGCTCTCTGATGGTACGTTGGCAGGTACGTTGTCCATACTCTTCCGTATAAGCACGACTTTCTTGAATTTTCCGTAGATATCAATAGTTGGGAAGAGAGCTGGAGGACGTAGTATGATACTTGTCGCGTTTTGGAGGGTGGACCCTTTGTAATAAGGTCCGTGACGTACTATGGCTTTTAGGTACCACCTCTTACTTCATTGAACAATTATTTGGAAATCCATACTGACTAAAGAAATACGTGATTAAGCATGTAGTTTCTCCATTAATCGAACTTTGTAAGAGCCCCTGACCGTCAAAGCTAATCATGAATTTGTCTAAGGAGGGTTTTGTAGTCGAGCTATTTATTATTCTTTGGTTATTGTCAACAAACATGAATCAGGAACCAGCTTTCCCTCGGCAGTATGGATTTGTACGTTCCACTTTAAATCTATTCTGAATTTTGCTCCTAGATACTTGGCAGCTTTTACTGAATCTAGTGATTTACTGCTAATCTCTTGGTCAAACGATATCGGACCGTTAGATTACACAAATGGTTTCATACTTATTTATGTTGAGGGCTAGCCGCAGTCTTTCCGTTCTCAAATCTCTCTGCATTTTGTAGAAAGCTTCTTCTGACTGTTTCATCTCTGACTGTCTCTGAGGGTTTCTCCCTGTTATCTACACGTACGTGGATAGAGGCATTCCTATCGCGTCTACCTGAGATACTCTGTTGTTGTTGTTGTGGTCTTCAGTCCTGAGACTGGTTTGATGTAGCTCTCCATGCTACCCTATCCTGTGCAAGCTTCTTCATCTCCCAGTCCATACTGCAACCCACATCCATCTGAATCTGCTTCATGTATTCATCTCTTGGTCTCCCTCTACGATTTTTACCCTCTACGCTGCCCTCCAATGCTAAATTTGTGATCCCTTGATGCCTCAGAACATGTCCTACTAACCGGTCCCTTCTTTTTGTCAAGTTGTGCCACATACTGCTCTTCTCTCCAATTCTATTCAATACTTCATCATTAGTTATGTGATCTACCCATTTGATCTTCAGCATTCTTCTGTAGCACCGCATTTCGAAAGCTTCTATTCTCCTTGTCCAAACTATTTATCGTCCATGTTTCACTTCCATACATGGCTACACTCCATACAAATACTATCAGAAACGACTTCCTGACACTTACATCTATACTCGATGTTAACAAATTTCTATTTTTCAGAAACGCTTTCCTTGCCATTGCCAGTCTACATTTTATATCTTCTCTACTTCGACCATCATCAGTTATTTTCCTCCCCAAATAGTAAAACTCCTTTACTACTTTAAGTATCTCATTTCCTAATCTAATTCCCTCAGCTTCACCCGACTTAATTCGACTACATTCCATTATCCTCGTTTTGCTTTTGTTGATGTTCTTCTTATATCCTCCTTTCAAGACACTGTCCATTCCGTTCAACTGCTCTTCCAAGTCATTTGCTGTCTCTGATAGAATTACAATGTCATCGGTGAACCTCAAAGTTTTTATTTCTTCTCCATCGATTTTAATACATACTCCGAATTTTTCTTTTGTTTCCCTTACTGCTTGCTCAATATATAGATTGAATAACATTGGGGAGAGGCTACAACCCTGTCTCACTCCCTTCCCAACCACTGCTTCCCTTTCATGCCCCTCGACTCGTATAACTGCCATCTGGTGTCTGTACAAATTGTAAATAGCCTTTCGCTCCCTGTATTTGACCCCTGCCACCTTCAGAATTTGAAAGAGAGTATTCCAGTCAACATTGTCAAAAGCTTTCTCTAAGTCTACAAATGCTAGTAACGTAGGTTTGCCTTTCCTTAATCTAGTTTCTAAGATAAGTTGTAGGGTCCGTATTGCCTCACGTGTTCCAACATTTCTACGGAATCCAAACTGATCTTCCCCGAGGTCAGCTTCTACCAGTTTTTCCATTCGTCTGTAGAGAATACGCGTTAGTATATTGCAGCTGTGACTTATTAAACTGCTTGTTCGGTAATTTTCACATCTGTCAGAACCTGCTTTCTTTGGGATCGGAATTATTATATTCTTCTTGAAGTCTGAGGGTATTTCGCCTGTCTCATACATCTTGCTCACCAGATGGCAGAGTTTTGTCAGGACTGGCTCTCCCAAGGCCGTCAGTAGTTCTAATGGAATGTTGTCTACTCCCGGGGCCTTGTTTCGACTCAGGTCTTTCAATGCTCTGTCAAACTCTTCACGCAGTATCGTATCTCCCATTTCATCTTCATCTACGTCCTCTTCCATTTCCATAAAATTGTCCTCAAGTACGTCGCCCTTGTGTAGACCCTCTATATACTCCTTCCACCTTTCTGCTTTCCCTTCTTTGCTTAGAACTGGGTTTCCATCTGAGCTCTTGATATTCATGCAAGTGGTTCTCTTTTCAACAAAGATCTCTTTAATTTCCCTATAGGCAATATCTATCTTACCCCCTAGTGAGATAAGCCTCTACATCCTTATATTTGTCCTCCAGCCATCCCTGCTTAGCCATTTTGCACTTCCTGTCGATCTCATCTTTGAGACGTCTGTATTCCTTTTTGCCTGCTTCATTTACTGCATTTTTATATTTTCTCTTTTCGTCAATTAAGTTCAATATTTCTTCTGTTACCCAAGGAGTTATACTAGCCCTCTTCTTTTTACCTACTTGATCCTCTGCTGCCTTCAGTACTTCACCCCGCAGAGCTACCCATTCTTCTTCTACTGTAGTTCTTTCCCCCATTCCTGTCAATTGTTCCCCTATGCTCTCCCTGAAACTCTGTACAGCCTCTGGTTCTTTCAGTTTATCCAGGTCCCATATTCTTAAATTCCCACCTTTTTGCAGTTTCTTCAGTTTTAATCTACAGTTCATAACCAATAGATTGTGGTCAGGGTCCACATCTGCCTCTGGAAATGTCTTACAATGTAAAACCTGGTTCCTAAATCTGATACCTTCTAGTATCTCCGGGATTCTTCCATGTATACAACCTACTCTGACCTCTTCATTTTCTTCATGGGGTTCCTTCCATTTGAATGTTACGCTATGACCTCTATTAGGAAGTATTCAGTTGCGTATTTATTCGTGTATTCCGTATGCATTACCTTCTTTAATAAGTACTGGTGCGAAATAGTATGAAACGCTTACCAAAACAGAAGAAACAACCTTAGCTTCGCTGTCAACTATCACTTGGGAATCATGAACGAAATTAATAAGTCGTGAGGTACACGATCAGTGCTTGAGAATCTCTTGTTCATTATTACAGATGAGTGGTACGGTCTCCTGTAAAGCTTTCACACGTAGGTACGAAATAAGTTGCACAATTCTGTAACGTTTCGACGTCAGTGAGGTAAATCCAGAGTACAGCGCATCTATTCTGTGAACCATCTTATTGTACTGAACTATGTGTTCCCTTGTCCGTTCACATGCAACGTTTCGTTGTTGTAGAAGCCTACGAGAAACTATTTCTAGAAATGGGTCTGTTTACATTGAATATTCTATACAGAATGTAGCGGACTCTCCATCATCTCCAGCAGCATTTCCCGTGTGGGGCATGAACCTTTTCTCAGTTTCACGCACAATTATTTCTGAACGCGTTATCTTCATTTTTGTGAGATGACCCTTTGGCCCACCCAATAGATCTTGGAATACGATATGATCAACACGTCATCGTAACTGTCTTATTAGGCTGTTATCGACATCTTTGGTCTCCGCCGAATCTAGATGGCTACATACGCTTTTCACAAGGTAGCTCCAGCAAAGCTTAATGTTAGCAATACATCGGAGAAAAACAGGTAACATACAATGTGAACAACAACCAGAAGGGAACAATAAGAATCGAAGACCATTAGTGAAGTGCTGGGATTTAAAGCAGTATCCGGAATTAATGAGTCTCAAGCTGCAACAAAAAGTCATCAAGAAAGCAGGCTACCATAATTCATAAGTTAAACAGTGCTGCACAAGTGATGGATAGATTACTGAATGAGATCATCAGTGGGTGAACAAATGACTTTAATATAACACGTTTCGGATTTACCAATCATAAGATAGACTGAAAATATGGGATACACTGGCATGAACCCAAATAAATAAATAAAATACAGCAGTGACATGCTGTATTTAGAACCACAAACATATGTTACGACTCAGTATACACTGTCATGAACCCAAATAAATAAATAAAATACAGCAGTGACATGCTGTATTTAGAACCACAAACATATGTTACGAATCAGTGAATACATATCAAATACATCATGTTGTTCAGATGTACTGAAAGTATATATTGAGTAATTAACTGTCAGAGGTAGAACGGTAGTGCTAGTAATGTAACATCGCCATGAGGCAGAACTATCGATAGTAGGCACTAGTTTGCCCAAGTGGCGTCTCCACGGGCAAAGTTCGATGTCAAGTACAGTACGATGGAAACATAAATAACAATGCAACATATCTACAACATCAATTGGATACGATAGATGAACATATGTCAAACATAATATGTATCGGTAATTACAAAATCAAGAAGTATATTTCTTCTATTTTGATAAATATACAAGAAGCCAATATAAGAGCCACGCAGTATAACGATGCTATTAGTAAGCATAAGAAACAAGAGCCTTATGATAGCTGCTCAGGCGTGCAAAAATTTATGAAAATTTGGTTGGAAGAGAACATAGCCAGTGATCTTGGGAATAATAGAACATAAGCGTAAAGTAGTTGTTATCCTAAATGAACTTTGGGCCTAGGGTTATAACTTTGTACCCATATCTTATAGAACCATTTTTTCAGATTTTAACAAAAATAAACAATATAATACATTTTCAATTAATCTAAGAAACTAAAATATAGGGTTGGCCATTATATCGTGGTTTGTGTCGCAGTACTTCTACAGCACAGAACTGAGAGACGTAAACATAGATGACCCTACAAAGCAGATGTTTACATATGAATCAGTACATCGTGATGGTCAACTCAAAGCGGTACAAAGCAAGATTAAAAAGAAATGCTGTAATATAGACATAACTACATATCATGAAATAACATGAAAACAATAAAAACAAATTTGGCAGTTGCTGATAACTGTATTTGCAGTGATGGTGGTGGAGTGCGTAACATTGAAGTACCAGACTTGACACTACATCGCACTTAGTGCCTCAATACATGTTTCCCACAGTGTATCTTAAAAATGGAAATACATTACTAAATACACAACAAAGCGTAAAATCTACTGAATACATAAGAAAAGTTTTTATCGAATAAAACAGTAATGAAAATAATAAGAATGACGATAAGATTATAGGGGTAGTAGTGCGTATAATTTACGTACCCAACACATCACTCACAAATTAAGGAACCATTGGCAGGTTGAATGCAGATGTATCGCATTTTTAAGGTACACAACGACGGAGGTTGAAGGGAATGAGCTTCAGTTGCCATACATACGCCTCGAGACTGAAATTTCCGCTCGGTAGCGGAGTGTGCACTGATAGACTGATCAGCGAAAATATTATAACCACAGACGTAACAGACCTACCATCGATAAAAACCCGTCCACACCATAGCAGCGACTCCTTGCCAAGAATGACTGCTAATCGGATGCATGCGCGTTGCATGTAATGGGCGTGTTGTCGGTGCGTAGAATGGGGAAGACTGCACGACTTCTCGGGTGTTCGAGGAGTGACCTGGAGAGTGCCTTCAACACTTGGCGAGGCAGAGGTGAAATCACTTCCAGACGTCGTGGTTTTGGGCACCATCTCTCGGTACAGACGTCAGACAATGTAGGCTGGGCAGACTGGTAAAACAGGACAGGCGGCGACCTCTGGCGGAACTAACATCGGACATTGATGTCGGGCAGAGCACAAGTGTGAACACACAGTGCACCAAACATTCCTTACGATTGGCCTCCACAGACGACGACCCATGCATGAGCCAATGTTAGCACAATTTACATCGGCAACTACGACTGAAATGGGCTCGTTAACTTCGACACTGGAAGTTGATGCAGTGCCACATTATTGCATGGTTTAAGCGTCTTTCAAATGGAGGATACGAATTCGTCGTCTTCCAGGAGAACAGCTCCTTGACGCCTGTACTGCGGCAGGGAGACAACCTCCGTTATGCTCTGGGCGCTTCAGTCTGGAACCGCGCGACCGCTACGGACGCAGGTTCGAATCCGGCCTCGGATATGGATGTGTGTGATGTCCTTAGGTTAGTTAAGTTTAAGAAATTATAAGGTCTGGGGGACTGATGACCTCATTTGTTAAGTCCCATAGTGCTCAGAGCCATTTGAACCATTTCATGCTCTGTGGAACATTCTCTTGGGCATCCATTGGTCCAGTGGAGCTCGTGGTAGGCACCATGACGGCCATGGAGAATCGTACCCTGGTTGCCGACCACGTACACGCCTTCATGACGATATGTTCCCCGACGGTAGTGACGTTATTCAACAAGATAATGCGCCATCTCACGAGGCTAGAAGTGTGATGGAGTAGTTCGAGGACCACAGTGCAGGGTTCCAGTTGATGTGCTGGCCCCCTCAACTCGCCAGTTCTGAACCCGATCGAACCACATCTGGGATGTGATAGAACGTGGTGTCAGAGCTAGTATCCACCATTCTGCGAATTTACGAGAACTAGGTTTCATGTGTATGCAGATGTGGTGACACTCCCTCCAGGGACCTACCAAGGCCTCATTGTTTCCATGCCAATACGCGTCGCCCTGCTTTGTGCGCCGAAGGCAGTACTGTCAGGTAGGTGGTCTTAATGTTTTGGCTGATCAGCGTATAGATTTTCTGGCAGATTAAAGTGCGTACTGGACCGAGACTCAAAGTCGGCATCTTTTCATTTCGCAGACTGAGCTACCCAAGCACGACTCACTAGCGCTCCTCACAGCTCTAGCATACGAGGTTTGATCAAAGAGTAACGTGAATTTTTTAAATTTCCGGTGCTTTATACATCCGGTTTTAATTTTTTTTTTTTGTTTTGCTGGTACACATGTTCCTTATGAACGTTTGCATTTTCAATTTTTTTGAATGTATAATTTATTGTTGACAATCGAAAAGGTTATGTGTGTTTTCGAGTACTCTGCGAATTTTTACTTTCGAAAAAGGTTGATCAGCAAATTTGACTTAAGTTTTGCTTGAGAAAGGCAATAAAATGCAGCAATACATTGGAAATTTTGACTGTGGCTTTTGGCGAATCTATTACGAATAAGACAAGAGCTTACGAGTGGTATAAACCTTTACTGACGACGATGTGGAATAAATAAGGAAAACGCTTCTGGAAAATCGCCGAATCACCATCAGAGAGGTTGCTGATGATATCGGCATAACCTTTGGCCTATGCCAAGCAATTAACCGAAACTCTTAGGCATAAAATGGGTAGCAGAGAAGTTTGTTTCAAAACTGTTGAATTTCGACCGAAAACGACGTCCCGTAGGCGTCGCTTGGGAATTGTTGAATAAAGCCGACAACGATCAAGAAGTTTTAAAGAAGGTTACAGCAGGTGACGAAATGTGGGTACGCGGTTATGAAGTCGAAACCAAGGCATAGTCGTCCCAATGGAAACTGCCTGAAGACCTAAGATCGAAAAAAGTCGACTTGTTCGATCACACGAGAAGGCCCCCTTTTCCTGTTTTCGTCAATTACAATGGGATAGTACATCATGAGTTCTTGACTTATGGTCGTACAGTCAGTAAGGAATACTGCCTGGAAGTTACACGCCATTTGCAAATCGAAGAAAACGATCAGAATTGTGGCAAAACCATTAGTGTAAATTACCCCGTGATAATGCTCCCACTCACATCTCGTTGCTTGCTCGTGATTTTTTGTCAAAAACAAAACCGTTATCTTGCATCAGCCACTGTATTCTCCAGATAACTACTGATACGTTGCGCGGCTGGCGCCGGTACCTCTGTCTTGCACTGTCATCTTTGCCATCGATTTCGCTTTGGCCGTCCGCGAGTCAGTTCTTCATCGCGGGTTCGGCAGCGTCGAGGTAGCAGGCCTCACTGTGTGGTCTGTCGGTTGCGGTTACAACGGGGTCGGGAGGTTGGAACTTGACTCGGTGCGCATGCTCATTGCGCGTGGTATTACTAGACTGCTGCGGCCGGAGACGGCAGGAAGGTTTGGGCTCCGGCACGAGGGGTGGTGTGTGGCTTTTCTCGCCACACAGTGCATGTTGAGGAGAAGAGTTTGCCGGAGCTTCGCCTGGCATTAACCGCTCGCCTGGGCATATGGAATGCGATTGGTTTGAACAGGTGCAATTGTGTGCTGATCTATATTTGGTGACTAAGTACCACAATTTGCACCGTAGTTTACGAGCATCGAAATACTATGCTGTCTCGTAAAACTACATTATATTTCATGAAAATGTAGCTCTGATGGGCTGTTGCCCATTTAAAATAATACGCAGCTGTTACTATCACGTTTCAAGGAACGATCTTATCTACACGTGTATTGTAGTGTTTCAACGAATTCTTAAGTATAGAGATAAAAAAAATTTTTTTTTGCTTGCTTTCCTGTTTTAATGTTATGTTTTGTTCTTTTATGTCTTATGAATGTGCAGTTGCTAGTGTGCTGTTGTAGTTGATTTACGTTTCAGTTGTGCTAAGCGCATTGTGTTTTGTCCTATACGGTGGGGCGTGGCACCGGGGCTTGACGACTTGGCCGTTGCCAGTGGAACTGTGATTCGTTAGACCGGGCGCCACGTTGCTGGCCTTCTGTCTCGATCTCGTCTTTAAGTTGAGTGTTGCTGGTCTCTCTGTTCTTTACGCTGTCAGGTCGTTAAGCTTGGTCCTCCACCACTTTGGCGAATGCACCTCTCGCTCAAAATATGAATTTAAACCTGTAAATCTGCGGTTTACTCTGTAATTAGTGCCCGATCAAATTTCTGTAGTCTCCGCCTCATTAATTCTGTATTCCCTTATCAGCCATTTGCTTATTATATTTGTACCTTGTGTGCTGGTTGTAAAGTTTAATTTTTATAAAGGACGGTTTCATGTGCGTTTGTACTCAGGGAATGTTTAGATGCTGAGGCGCTGTTTTTTATTAATTGTTTGTTGTTTCAATTAGTGCCTACCTGTACCGGCATCAACTGGATTATGCCTTAGTCAGAAGTTCATTGCCGAGCGCTGAACTTTTAGAAGCCGCTTTTATTATTACTTGTGTGTCTGACGTTATGCGTTAGTGTTACACCTTGGTATGAATTTATATTGCAAATAGAAATTATTGTACAGGATGGTCTTTCGGGTGCAGAGTTTGACAAGTTCTGATTTTATTAAGTATTTACACCATCGGAAAGTTTCCTTATGCTTTATGCATTCGTTATACAGATTGTAACAGGAATTTTAGAACAACTTTTATTGTGCTCCACTGAGGTCGTTAAATTTATCTGTTTTATTGTATTAAACTGTGCGAGGTAATAAACTTTCTTTGACACAAGCTGTATATGGTTGATAATTATAGCCCTGCCGCTTCCTGTCTTATTAATGGACACAAATAACACGTTTCAGGGTCCCCATTTCTTTCTATTCTTGAGGCCGAAGAGTACCATGAAAGGTTATCATTTTGTCACCACTGATGAGATAGAAACGGAAATGCAGGAAGAGCTGAGCACTTCAACGAAAAGTGAATTCCACAAGTGCTTCCAAGATTGGAAAAAGTGCTGTCAAAAGTGTATTACATTTGGGGAGGGGGAATTATTTTCTAGGGGGCGAAGTTGGTGTTGCTGAATAAAGATTCTTTAAGAAAAACAAAAATTCTCGTTACTACACTTGGATTTGTAGTAATCTAAAGTAGTGAACAGCCGACGGCGATGGCTTACATAAATACAAATATAAGTAATGATTCGCCATAAAGACAAATTGTACACGTGGGCGATATGAAATGCATTTCACAGCTACAGAAATAAATTATTTGATCAGGTGATGTTTCGACTCGCCTACAAAATTCTTATGAGCAGATCACTTCTACTTTCATAACATTGATCTGGAACTTCCAGGTTGAAAAGTGCTACACCAAGAAGTATTACATTTCCTTTAGTACGGAAATTTCGTTGTCACATTTGAAAAGTTGTTTCACGTGTAGTTTCCGGTGGCAGTGGCAGGAGCACCACATGTTTACGACCTGTGAGTCTAAGGAAGAAAGGAAGGATGATATTACCGTCCCAAACACGAGAGGGTAGAGATGGAGCACAGGCTTGGATGGGGAGGGTGAGGGAGGAAAGACGACGTGTCCTTTTCAAAGGAACCATCCCGAAATTGTCTGTAAACGATTGAAGGAAACCACTGACACAACTAAATCTATTAGTTGGATAGAGATTTGAAACAATGCCATACCGAGTAAAAGTCCAGTCTGCCCGGTGTGCGACAGTGATAGACAGTTAAGTGTTGAGAGCGGTAAATTCTTTGCGTACGCTTCAAGCCTAGATAAGGTACTCGTACAACAGAATCATTACTTACGATACAGTTAGTATTTAGTCATGTGCCGTACATCAGTATTTGTTCTGCATGGGTTTGTTGTTACGAACAAATGTTAGGTACAATTGATTTTGTAATTCTCTTGTTAAGCGTTTCAAGTCACTGGTAGCTACCTTCAGACATTAAGAGATACAAAATACATAAATAAACGTACGAAATTGTTGCTAGATGAGGACCTGTGAGCATAATCCAACAGCTAATAAATTATTGTTATAAAATGAATGATATGAATATAGAGAATTAGTATTCACGGAAGAATTTTATACTGTAGTGTTCTATAACACTGAATCTCATAGGTGCTAACAACTTATAAACATTTCGTTCATTCATTAGTACATCAGTCAGTGCCATCATTTGAAATAACTGCACTGGTCACTCTAATTCCGTCAAAGGCCGCTCAAGTATCGAACAACCTCAACATAGTCACTACTGAGTTTCAAAGTCTCATTAGATGGATTATACCCTTAGAATAAACCACTGAATTGCTTCAGAGTACAAACGTAAATAGGTATTTAGTACGTGGATGATGCCGAATGAAGCACCAGTGCTGATATAGCCAATTATAAAGTACATTTTGTCACCTTGCATCATTTAAACAAAAATCTAAGTACAGATCCTAGGACGTGGCATTCAAACTGTACCGTGTATAGTACACCTGGCAATCGACGAGATGGAAGAGGCGCTAGCAGAAATATGGCGCTCCACTTGAAAGAACCGGCTGCGTTGCTGGCGATATTGCGAGGCATTAGGCATGCACGTCGTTGGCTGGCGAGATTTTTCCACCGGCTGCTGGGCTCATTAGCGCTAAACGCGACCCATCTCGTGAATGTATAAAGCCACATCTGCTGCTGCTGGAAAAAATAGCACTGGGTCTCGGCAACCTGCGACACTTATTTTGCAAAAAATGGCACGAACTGTACTGTTCGGAAATGGTAGACATCATGAGATACATGACGCTTCCAGAGGGTTATTTGGAACGGTTCTAGCTGTCTAGGTCACTTTTCATGTGAAAGGTAATACATGCATAGTCACCCTCAGGCCATAAGTGACGTGGGGAATGAAATATACTAAAGAAAAGGAAATAGTTACCGATCGGAAACAAGCAGTCGCTAAGACATAAATCTACATCGACATCCTACGGCGTAGAGAGGATGGTACTTCTGATACCAGTTTCTGGCTCTCTCTCTCGTCCCCTTTCTCACCATTTCCCAGTTCCACTCGCCAATGGCGTGTAGGTTGGTTGGTTTTGGTGGGGAAAGGGGACCAAACGGCGAGGTCAACGGTCCCATCGGATTAGTAAAGGATGGGGCAGGAAGACAGTCATGCCCTTTCAAAGGAACCAACCGTGAATTTTCCTGAAGCGATTTAGGGAAATTGCAGAAAACCTAAATCAGGAAACCTGGACGTGAGATTGAACCGTCATGTGCTAAATGAGCCATGGCCAGCTAGCGCTGATGCCGTTTTTACTTTTTAGCATTTTCTCACCATCGAGTCGCGCCTTGTTGCTCCCTCAGTTACTACCTGAACAAGTTGTTCAATTGCCTCTGTCAGTGTCAGCAGCAGTGTTTTTGATACTAGTACCACTGTGCCGTCTTTGGTGTCATCGCTATATTTTCCGTGTGGTGGTGTGTGTGGGGAGCCGGTCTGTTGCGACAGAGCAGCGAGGAAGTCTACGCGGCGTGTGGTCAGGCAGGGGCCGTTGGAGGTGCGCAGGCGCGGTCGGAGTTATGAGGCAATAGCTGCGAGGTCTGTAAAGTTCGTCGACCACCGAACTTGGACACTGGAGTTGAGTAATCAGTTAACCTGTTACGAAATGTCAACTGCTGTGATATCCATTTGTTCATTGCTGGTTGTTGCTTCCTGGGCCGTTCCCGCAAGCAGCAATGTATAGTGTGCTAGAGTTGGCAAATTTTGCAGCCGGCTTCCTGTATGGTGTTTGACTATTGAAATGATTGTAACCTATTAGCGAAGTGCACCAGTGGTATCTTCTGCCTTGTGGTTGTTAATGTTCTGGTCACCTGCCATGGTCGTTTGAATAGTTTTCCAGCAGTGTGTTTTCCTCGTCATGTTCATCTGTCCGGCATCGAGTGTAGTTCGACAGCTTGATGCTGTTCTCCTTTTTTCCTTTTTCTTTGAATGGTTATTGTGCCTTGACTGTGTTTAGATGCCAGTTATCAAGACATAGTGCTGCTTCGATCTTCGACCTCGCTGATATTTTCGGTTGTCATGCCGTTGGTTGGGTGAAAGGGAATTGATTAGGTTGTTGGTTGGTTCTTCAGCCGTCTCTAGGTCATGCTGCCACCCGATTATTTAGTGTTATGCTTGGCTGCCTGTCCAACCTAACCTGTTGTTAGTCTCCTCCCGAGGACGACCCTTGGAACACTTCACAGCACCACTGTTCTGTTGATTGGAATTATAATTTTCTTTTGTCTCAAAGTACTCTGCGAGGCGTTCAAAAAATGGTTCAAATGGCTCTGAGCACTATGGGACTCAACTGCTGTGGTCATCAGTCCCCTAGAACTTAGAACTACTTAAACCTAACTAACCTAAGGACATCACATACACCCATACGTGAGGCAGGATTCGAACCTGCGACCGTATCAACAGCGCGGCTCCGGACTGGAGCGCCTAGAACCGCACGGCCACCGCGGCCGGCGCGAGGCCTTCAGCCATGTACGAATTTAGTTTGTTTTAATGTTCAGTATGTGGACTTCAGCCAAACTTTATGTGAAATATTTTAAGATTATTCCTTCAGCCTACTTAAATTAAAATTTGAAAGGTCTTTGTCTAAAAACTTTTAAAATTTTCTTACTGGAGTTCTTGTTATCCAGGCCTTAAGCTCTCAGTTCTTCTATTTTCTAACTAAGGCCTTCAGTCGTGTGTATTTCTTAACGCAATTTTAATAACTTGTGTTCTGGCCTACGACCGTAATGTTTCTGAATTCTTTTTAGGGCATGTGTGAGTAAATGTTTTTAGCAATAAAGTATGTTTGTATAATTAGCAGGAACTGATTTGGGCCTCTTTCCGGAACCTGATGCGCTCTGTCCTGCGAAACCAGATTTCACTAACCACTGCGTCACCTGCTCGGTAGACTTCCCATTAGGTCGCTGTCGTCATTTCGCGAGACGTACGTGGGAGGAATTGATATCTGGTCCGACTCTTCGCGGAAGATACTCTCTAGGAATGTAAGTAATAAACCTCTCGCTGATAAAGAATGCGACTGCTGATGCGTCGAGAATCTCCATAACGTTCACCCCGACTTATCAATGCCGTGACACCGAAACGCATCCCTCTTGTTTGGATCTTTTCTGTATCTTCTATTAATCAAAGCTGGTAAGAGTCGCCGGCCGAAGAGCAACACATAAGAATCGCTCTAACAAGTGTTCTGTATATCACTTTTTTCGTGAAAAAATTATATTTACCGTCAGACATATGCTTTTCCGACTATTTCTTTTATGCGGTCATACCACTAAAGGTCGTTCCTCCTAGATATTTTACGGTAGCCGCTGATTCCAGCGTTTTGTCACCAATAATGTAATTGTAAAGATTTAACCAACTTGATTCCATCAGGAACAGTTGTACACGCTACCGTAGATTATAAAGGAGAGGCACATAGCAGTCAGCCACAATCCCATTACCTTTTATTATTGTTGCAAATCTAGATTTCGGATATAAATAGTCATCCTCAATGCATTTTCGTTACATTCCAACAGACTCGCGGCAGTTCATGTCACCATAGGTTCTTACAGGTGCATAGGTATTGGTTGAATCAACTGCTTCGGTGTTCTCCCTATACACCTGAAAGAACGTATTGTGACATGAACTGTCACGAGTCTGTCGAAATATAGTGAAAATAGCCGAAATATACCTTCGCAAGAATAATAAAATCAAATTGATTTCGACTTCTGAGTGCCTCTCCTTCATTGTAGAGAATGGATTTGTACCCTATGTATGCACAATATTTTACATTTATTTACGTTCAAGATCAACTAACGGTCCCTCCACCACTGATCAATCCTCTACTGGCCTTCATGCAGTTCGCTACAGATTTCTGGCGTTGTTACCTTCTTCTATCTGGCAACAGCTTCATGGAAATTTCAACGACCGCTAGTTCATTTACACATATTGTGAACAGAAACGTCCCTGTCACTCTTTCTTGGTGTACTACTGAAATGATCTTTGCCTCTGTCAACTTAGTTCTGATAAGACCCACATATTGAGCTCGGTATCCAAGGAATTCTTGAATCCAGACATAAATATACTCGGTAAGCTTGCGTTTCCTTGTTGTATTTTATTTTACTTTATTTAATTTTTTGTTTTCACTAAACGACAGCGCGGGTGTGTATCAAATGCGTTGCCGAAGCCAAGGAATACAGCTCTGGCTGAGCACCGATGTATTGCAGCGCTGACGATCTGATGGAAGAGGGAGTGGATTTTCTCAAGATTCCTGTTTGTAGAAACCATGTTGAGTTTTGTAGAGCAGATTTTCGTTCTCCAGAAACGTTCCTAGGGTATACATTCCTAGTAGAATCAACCACAGTAATGCATCTTCCTATGTATATCCCCCGTAAATACTATGTGAAATCTCACGCTGGGGCTTATTAACAGTTTTTCTCTCCGCGTACCGTTCGCGCTTCACACAGCAAAGGGGAAAAGTGATAGCCTTCGTAAACGAAGTAATCTTCGCCGTACTCTTAAAGCAGTCTTTTTTTCTTCTTTTTGACACGTCAGTCTTCTCACTGGTTTGATGCGGATTATGCGTTGGATATATTCCACTCTCTGACTTCCTCTACAGTTTTTGCCCTCTAGTGCCACGGAAGTCAGTCCCTGATGTCTTGATAGATTTCCTGTTATCCTGTCCCTTCTCCTCATCAGTGTTTTCCACCTATTCATTTCCTCTCTGATAGTGCGCAGAACCTTCTCATTCCTTACCTTATCAGTCAACCTAATTTTCAACATTCGTCTGTAGCGCCAGATCTCAAAAGCTTCGATTCTCTTCTCTTCCGGTTTTCCCTCAGTCCATGATTCACTGCCATACAATGCTGGCCTTCAAAAGTATATTCTCAGCAATTTATTCCTCAAATTAAGACCTATGTTTGATACGAGTAGACTTTTGTTGGCGGGGAATGCCCTTTTTGCCATTGCTAGTCTGATGTCCTCCTTGCTCCGTCCGTCCTGGTTATTTTGCTGCCTAGGTAGCAGAATTCCTTAACTTCATCTACTTAGTTACCAACAATCTTGATGTTAAGTTTCTCGCTGCTCTCATTTCCGCTACTTCTCACTACTTTGTCTTTCTTCGATTTACTCTCAGTCCTTAATCTGTACTCATTAGACTTTCCATTCCATTCAGCAGATCATGTAATCCTTCTTCACTTTCACTCAGGATAGTAATGTCATCAGCAAATCATTTCATTTATATCCTTTGACCTTGAACTTTAATTCGACTTCTGAAGCTTTCTTTTATTTCCATCATTGTTTCTTCGATGTACAGATTGAACATGTGAGTCTTATAACCTTTTTAATCCGAGCATTTCGTTCTTGGTCGTCTACTCTTATTATTCCATCTTGGTTTTTATACATTTTGTGTATTACCAGTGTCTCTCTATAGCTTACACCTGTTCTTCTCAGAATTTCGAACATCTTGCACCATTTTACATCGTCGATCGCTTTTACTAGGTCGACAAATCCTATGAACGTGTCTTGATTTTTCTTTTATCTTGCTTCAACCACAACGTCAGAATTGCCTCCCTGGTGCCTTTACCTTTCCTAAAGCCAAACAGATCGCCATCTAACACATCTTCATTTTTCATTTTCATTCATCTG
Source organism: Schistocerca piceifrons (assembly GCF_021461385.2). Lineage (NCBI taxonomy): Eukaryota > Metazoa > Arthropoda > Insecta > Orthoptera > Acrididae > Schistocerca > Schistocerca piceifrons. The sequence continues at coordinate 676,106,633 of NC_060140.1, read as the reverse complement.
TATATTATTCTTGCCAGCAACTTGGATGCATGAGCTCATAAACTGAATGTGCGATGATTCTCAAACTTGTCAGCTCTTGCGATCTTGGAACTGTGTGGATGATATTTTTCCAAAAGTCAGCTACTCACCACAGCCATTTCACACATGAATAGTCATTTTTTGCCACCTTATTTGATCTTAAGTCCCGATTCTACTGCCGCATTCTCTATCTCTTCTGAATCGATTCCTGTTTCTTCTTATATCACATCAGACAAATCTCCCCCCTCCTAGTGACCTTCAATGTGCTCTTTCCACCTATCCACTCTCTCCTCTGCATTTAACAATGGAATTACGGTTTCACTGTTAATGTTACCACCCTTGCTTCTAATTTTACCGAAGGTTGTTTTGACTTTCTTATATGGTGAGTCAGTCATTCCGACAATCATTTGTTTTTCGATATCTTAACAGTTTTCATGCAGCCATTTCGTCTTAGCTTCCCAAGCACTTCCTATTTATTTCATTCCTCAGAGACTTGTATTTCAATACTACCTTCTTTCGTAAATCAGCTGAAGTATTTCTCCTGTTTCCCATTGCTATTTTGCAGTTATCTTCTTTGTACCTATGTTTTTTCTTTCCAGCTTCTGTTACGGTCTTTTAGAAATTTCCCATTCCCCTACAACTGTACTGCCTGCTGGACTATTCTTTATTGCTGTATCTACAGCCCTAGGGAACTTCGAGCGTATCTCGTCATTCCTTAGCACTTCCGTGCCCCAATACTTTGCGTATTTATTCTTCCTGACTAATCTCTTAATTTTCAGTCTAATCTTCATCACTGCTCCATTGTGATCTGAGTCTATATCTGCTCCTGGGTACGCCTAACAATCCAGTATCTGATTTCGGGATCTCTGTCTGATCATCAACCAATCTACCTGAAATCTTCCCGTATCATCTGTCCTTTTCCAAGTATACCTCCTCCACTTGTGATTCATGAACGGAGTATTCGCTATTACTAGCTGAAATTTATTACAGAACTCAATTAGTCTTTCTCCTCTCTCATTCCTTGTCACAAGCCCATATTCTTCTGTAACCTTTTCTCCTACTACTAATCCAACAACTGCGTCCCAGTCTCCCATGTCTATTAGATTTTCGTCTTTTTGTAAGTACTGTGTTACCCTTTCACTATCCTCATATACTTTATCTCTTCCTCTACAGCCTGCGACGTCGGCAAGTATACCTGAATTATCGATGTTGCTGTCGGTTTGCTGTCGACTCTGATAAGAATAACCCTATCACTGAACTGTTCACAGTAACACACTCTCTGCCCTACTTTCCTATTCATAATGAATCCTACTCCCGTTATACTATTTTCTGCTACCCATCTGATAATAAATCTTGTTGTCTTTCCATTTCACTTCAGTGAAATCTACTCTATCTGGATTGAGTCTTTGCATTTCCCTTTTCAAATTTTCTAGCTTCCCTACCACATTCAAGCATCTGACATTCCACGCACCGACTCGTAGAACGTTGTCCTTTCGTTGATTCTTCAATCTTCTTTTCATGGTCACCTCCCTCTTGGCAGACCCCTCCTGTAGGTTCGAATGGAGGACTATTCCGTAATCTTTTGCCCATGGAAAGATCGTCATGACACTTCTTCAATTTCAGGCCACATATCCCGTGGATTCACGCTGTGTGTCTTTAATGCAGTGATTTCTATTGTCTTCTGCATCCTCATGCCGTTGATCATTTGCTGATTCTACCACCTTTAAGAGCAGTTTCCCACTCCAAGGGCAAGGAAGAGCCCTGAACCTCTGTCCGCTCCTCCGACCTCTTTGACAATGCAGTTGGCAGACTGAGTGTGAATTCTTATGCTGAAAGTCTTCAGCCCCCAATGAGTGTACATACATATGGAAAATTAAATTTAAAGAAATTTCGATTATTTTTACGTAGCCTTTCGATCCCCATCCCCACGCATTCCCCTACGGGTCAAGTGTCAGCAATATGCCTATGATCTTGGTAGCGTATACCACCTCCTTTGTCGCTATGACAACTGAGTTGCGCCATGGCATGAACACGTGATAGAGTAACACTGTACCACTGCCAGCAAATCAAATAAAGTAGACAGAAACGAAGTTCACTGCAAAGAAGACCGAAACGTTGGTTTCTACAGAGCAGTTCTTTATATTATGACAGGGTTCCATACTCAGGAAACTTCTGTGTCGACTGACTCTGGCCACAGAAGGCTACACAAGTATGTAAATCACATAAAATTGCTGAAATCCTGTCCAAAGTGCACACGTCATACAACTCACATCTCTCTATCGTAGCAGAATTAATTGTGAATATTCGATCTGAAGTTTTCCCGGCGTATTTCCAATTTGAACAGTTCTCGGGTATCCGACCGGGTAGCGTCGTAATTTCTCCACAATGTTTCGGCAGATGTACACGCTGCCATCTTCAGGTGGTTCCTGACGAATGCTGTGCCGTTCCTCTCGGCGCCCTATATAGACTAGCCGTTACCTCCTCCACCGTTCCTCTCCTGGTGTCTTTGGTGCGGCCAGCGTGGCAGCTACTGGAAGTGGTGGGGGAAGATGCGCCTTGTTCTGAACTGGGGTCTGCAGTCTCCCTGCTGCCGCCGTCGGGGGCGGTCCTCGATCTCTGGGACAGCATCTTTCTGTCCACGCTGAGTGCAGGGTTCCAAGACTGACTAACTTGAAGGCTGCACTCTTTATTAATTAGATCGTCCTGTAGTCGGATTTCGATGGCCTCTTTAGTAACGCAGTCTCAGAAGTAGGAGGACTGACAGAGTATTTTTGTTTTTTTATAGTATATAGTATAGAGTATATGTTGTCTCGAGGTGCTGCAGTTCTGCTGGAAGGCTCTCCTATCGCAGATCGATCGTGCCCTGTGAACAAGTGTGCGCAAAACGCCGTCACGCTGGGAGTTGGGGTGGCAAAGTCCCATGGTAACCGTCAAACGGCTGAAGTTGTAACAATCCTACCAGCTGGGAACCACATCGCGCCGCTCCCAGCTCGTTGGCTTTTTGTTGAAACGAACCAAGAAAACCAGATTGACGTGACTGAGGAACAAAATGAAGATTTGTTCCTTTACGAAAGCGTTGTTAGAGCTTTGCTCATTCCCTCTAATAGAGCAGATTTCATTCATATAAGGTGCATATGACCGACATTAATTCATGTCCTTAACAAGAAAGCTGAGCATGATTATCCACATCTAAACAGTGCCTTGTGCCATCGAGCTTCCAAGGCTTGTTTGACCGTCCCTTTATTGTCAGCCATTCAATTAGCGGTACGTTTGTGGCATTTCTGTGGGATCATGAAAGAACTGCGATGAGTTTTGTGCACTCGTCCCGCGGACGGCACCGCCGTGACGTTACCGTGGCTGCCCCCGCAGGCAGCGGCTGAAGGCGGGACGGCGATGCCACGCTCCCGTGCGCCGCTTTGAAGGCAGCCGCTGGGCTGTCACCTGGGACGTGACGTCATCAGCGGCGCGGGCAGCGCCTCTCTCTCTCTCTCTCTTTGTATCTATCTCTCTCTCGCGCGCGTGCGCTCTCGCTCTCGCTCTCTCTCTCTCTCTCTCTCTCTCTCTCTCTCTCTGTGTCGCTCTCTCTTTTTCTCTCTGTTCCACCCCGCCGCTGCGCTCATAACGTTTCCCTTCCGCAACAGCACAAGCTTGTTTACAAACACGAATAACTTTCTGTACACCACATTTCCTCGTACCGAACTGTGGTTCTGAGTGAACAACGTTGATGTTTGCCAATGCCGAGCGCATATAACGTTCATTTTTGTGGAAGGTGCACGTAGCGAAAGTAACGAAGGGTACTCGTATTTAATTTGTGTTTCATTACTCAAGATGAAAATGAACACTTTGTAGTAACTTAGAATGCCAAACACTTGAGTAAGCGTTGGATCATTCTGAGAGATGAGATAATCAATTTAGTAGATAGTAAGTATAGCTGCTAGGAACGTTTTTCCTTTCAAATTTCGTTCATAATGTCTGGTTCTCTCTCCTGCCTCATCCTTATATGTAAATACGAGTAGTTTCAAGCCTCAAACCATTTTACATCTTACAGCAGTCTAAACGTAGAGCATGTTAGCGTCATTCGTAAACCGCCACCTCTGTCGTTGTAAAGGAGCTCAAAAGAGTGAAGGACAATCACAAAGTTTTTAAAAGACAGTAGTGTCAGAAAAGTTCTCAAACAAAAGCTGCACATGGAATAAATACTTACACAAAACCATTTATCCCACACTTACAATGCTGTTACAACGATTATATTTTTCCCCAGCTATCACACATGCAGGTTTCTCCCATCGTTTTTGACTGACAATATAAAATTCCTGGGTCTAGGATTTGAATTTGACATCTCTTCCGCCTCTGCTTAAATTTTGAACCAAAATCTTGAGAAATCGTCTACGTCTTGGGAAGACGACACTGGAGTGGAAAAGGCTTCACGGTAGGAAACTGCAACTAGACGGCTGAATAATCAGAAATGAGCAATGGTATAAGACTGGAGAAGGCAACGAAAACCATTGCATTAAAGACGCATATACGGAAGTGACAAAAGTCGTGGGATAGCGATATGCACATATGCAGATGGCGGTAGTGTCGCGTACACAAGCTAAAAAAGGGAAGTACAGTGGCGGAGCTGTCATTTATACTAAAGCGATCCATGTGAAAACCTTCAGACGTGGTTATGGCCGCAACGACGGAAATTAACTGACTCTCAACACGGAATCGTTGTAGGAGCTAGACGCATGGGAAATTCTATTTCAGCAAGGGAATTCAATATTCCGAAATCCACAATATCAAAAGTGGGCCCAGAATTTTCAGGCATTACCTCTCACTACAAACAACGTACTAGTTTCCGACGGTCTTCACTTAACGGTCGAGCTAGCAGCGGCTTTTGCTAGGGTTTTCAGTTTTAATAGACAAGCAATATTACGTGAAGAGTGCAGCATTAACAAAATGTTGTGCAAGAAGGGGGTGACACCATAAAGCTGAGGGCTGTGTTTAAATGTAATCGACCGGGTCCTCTGGTCAAACTGTTCCCATGAGTGACTGGAAATGGTTATATTTGGCTACTTGGAGACGGTTTACAGCCATTCATGGCTTCATGTTACCAAACAACAAAGTCATATCACTAGGCCACACTTGTCCGCAATTGGTGTGAAGAACATTCTGGATAACTCGAGCAAATGATTTGGCCACTCAGGTCGCCCAATATGACTCCCATCGACCATTTAAAGGACGTAATCGAGAGATCAGTTCGTACACAAAATCTTGCGGTGGCAACTTTTTTGTAATTATGGATAACTATAGAGACAGCAGGGAGGGGACTTCCAACGACTTATTAAGTCCATGCCACTCCGAGACTTTGCACAATGGCGGGTGGAAGGTGGTCCAACAATATATTAGAACGTATCCCATGGCTTACGTCACCTCAGTGTAACTTTTATCGGTAGGACTCGTGGCTTGTAATTGAAAAAGAATCACGATGATCTCTCCATTGCCAAAAGATACCGGACTAGATCCCCTTTTGGATCTACGGGAGGGGACAGCCAAAAGGGAGGCAACCATGAGAAAAACATTAAAGAAACAACGAAAGGGTAACGTTTTACGAGTCAGGGCTTGGAAGCCAGTAGTCTGAACATGGTCGAGGTGTTAGATAATCTGAAAAGAGCTGTAGTGGGTAACAGTGAAGTGAAATGGAACGAAGACAAGGATTTGTGTAGGGTAATACCAACAGCAGCAGAAAATGGTGTAACGAGACTAATATTCGTTATGAGCAGGAAGTTAGAACAGACAGTTACTTACTGTGAATAGTTCCCTGAGCGGGGTGGCGCACTGATTAGCATTCTGGAGGACGGCGGCTCAAACCAGCGATCGGCCATCCTGTAAGCCTAAGGGACCGATGACTTTGCTGTTTGGTCCCCTCCGAGGAATCAACCAACCAATCATCAGTTCAGTGACATGGTTGTTGTCAACGGCGGTGATAGCAAATCAACATCGACAAATCTAGTTCACGTATAAACGTCCATGTCGAAAGCTGTTGATGAAGACATGGAGAAAGAACATGGCGATATTGAATGGGACAGTCAGCACATACGGGGAGATGAAAGTCATACATAGTCATAGGGTGTGGGAATGTGGTTGTAGATGAAGAACAGGAAGAAAGAATTTGGGGAGAGTAAATACTTGGTAGTAGGAATGAGAGAAGAGAGTGAGTTCTGCACTAAATTTCAGCTAGTAACAGCTAATTCTACGTGCAAGAATCTCAAGAGAATGAGGTAAACTTGAACAAAGCCAGGAGACATGAGAATATGCAAGTTAGATTGCATCATGGTCAGACAGAGATACCAAAATTAGATTTTGGATTGTAAGGCGTACCAAGGAGCATATACAGACTGAGATAACCATTTGTTAGTACTAAAGTTTGAGAGACTAATCAGGAAGAACAGGTGTACAAAGAAGTGAGAAGAGGAAGTACTAATTAATGAAGAGATGAGCTTGACGTTCAATGAGGCTATAGATACTATGGTATTGAATAGCTCAGTAGGCACTTCAGCTAAATAGGAATGGACGTCTCGAAAATGGCAAAAATATAGGTACAAGGAAGATAGCTGCAAAAAAAAAAAACCATGGGGAATAGAAAAATTATTTCACCTGATCGACGAAAGAAGGAATTACAAAAATTTTCAGAAACACTTAAGAATACAGTATACACGTCCCTTAGGAAAAAAATAACTATTACGTCCAGGAAAGTTAAGGCAAGAAGCTTACTTTAAAAATGTGAACAAATCATAAAAGAAATGGAAATCGGAAGGTCTGGCTCAGTCTGAAGAAGAGCAAAAGCTACCTTTAGTGAAATTAAAATTAAGGGTGGAACATTAAGAGTGCAATGGGTATTCTACTGCTGAATTCAGAAGAAAGAGCGGGTAGATGGAAAGAGTACATTTAAGGGCTAAAAGAGGAGGAAGACTTTTCTGATGACGTGATGAAAGAAGAAACAGAAGCCGATAGGAAAGGCATAGGGTATCCAGTGTTGGAATCAAAGTTTAAAAGAGCTTTTGACGAGTTATGATCAAACAATACAGAACAGAAAGGTAACATTCCACGGGAATTTCTAAAATCGTTCGTGGGAAGTGACAACAAAACGACTGTCTCATTGGCGTGCAGAACGTATGAAACCGGTGATATACCATCAGACTGTCGGAGAAATGCCACCCACAATATTCCGAAGGTAGCAACGTCCGACAAGTGGGAGAATTGTCGTACACTCAGCTTAACCGCTCATGCAAACATACTACTGCCAAGATTCGGTTAAGAAGAATGAAAAACAAAATCGAGGATCTGTCAGATGACGATCAGTTTGGTCTTTGGGAAGATAACGGAATCAAAGAGGCAGTATCTACGTTGCGACTGATAATTTAAGCAAGACTGAAGAAACATCAAAACACGTTCATAGGATTTCTCGACTGTAAAAAGGATTCGATAGTGTAAAATGGCGCAAGACGTTCGTAATTCTCAGAAGAATAGTCGTAAGGTACAGAAAAAGGTGGGTAATACATAATGTGTAGAAGAACAAAGAGCGAACACTAGGAGTCGCGGACCAAGAAAGAAGTGCTCGCATTAAAAAAGTTTATAATGTGGATATAGGATTTCGCGCCTACTATTCAGTATAGATAGTGAAGAAGCAATGACGTAAATAAAAGATATGTTCAAGACTGGAGTTAAAATTCAGGGTGAAAGGACATCAACTGATAAGATCCGCTGATGACATTTGTTATCCTCGGTAAAAGTGAATAAGAATTGCAGTAAAATGAGTACAAGATATGGATTCAGAGTACTACGAAGAAAGGCTAAAGTAATGAGGAGCAGGAGAAATAGCACCTGGAAACTAAACATCAGGAGTGATGGTCACGAAGCAGACGAAATTCAGGAATTCTGCTACCTAGACAGCGAAATAACCCATTATGGACGGAGCAAGGAGGACATAAAAATCAGACTAGCACTGACTGAAAGAGCGTTCCCGGTTAATAGAAGCCAACTAGGAACGGATTTAGGCCTTAGTTTGAAGAAGAAATTTCTGACATTGTACAATTGGAGCACAAAGTTGTATGGTAGTGAAACATGAGCTGTGTGAAAACCAGAACAGAAGAGAGTCGAAGCACTTGAGATGTCTTGCTGCAGAAGAATGTTGAAAAGTCGGTGGACTGATAAGGTAGGGACCGAGGACCTCCTCCACGGAATCAGTGAGGATATGTACGAAAATCACCAACAGGAAAAGGGGTCAAGATGATAGGAAATCGCCGGCCGGTGTGGCCGTACGGTTCTAGGCACTTCAGTCTGGAACCGCGTGACCGCTACGGTCGCAGGTTCGAATCCTGCCTCGGGCATGGATGTGCGTGATGTCCTTAGGTTAGTTAGGTTTAAGTAGTTCTAAGTTCTAGGGGACTGATGACCACAGATGTTAAGTCCCATAGTGCTCAGAGCCATTTGAACCATTTTGATAGGAAATCTGTTAAGACATCACGGAAGAATTTCCGTGGTACTAAGGGAAAATGTAGAATGTAAAACCTGTGTAGGAAGATAGAGATTAGAATACATCCAATGAAATAACTGGAGACGGGGGTTGCAAGCGTTGTGCGTGGGTACATAAGAGCGGAGGCTTAGACAGTTAGAAGGGCCTAGTGTCTTGCAAGAAAAGGGGTATAGAACTTCACACAAGCTGTGAAAGAACTCAGGTTGAACATAAAGAACTACTCACTATCCGAACAGTTTACCGTTTTCGTTGGGCCCAAGGTTTCAAATCCCACTCACCTCTAGCTTTCGCTCTCAGTTTCGTGGATGATCTTCTACGGTACAGTAAGCCATCGGCCACATGGACCTGCCAGTTTTCCCTTTTTTGTCAACTGTCTTCTGATTTTGATGCAGCCCGCCACGACTTCCTATTCTGCAAAAACGACTTCATCTAAGAGATGCATCTTCAGTTCACCTGAGGACCATCGACCTCTACGCCGACGATAACGCATCGTCGACGTTATACTGATACGTACCGCCACTAGACACAATCTCTCCGGCCGGAACTGAATTTTCAGTATTCAGATTCCATGTTCTTATTGTTACGTGATCCTCGTTTTTATTGACCAAGCGCAGCCTGTCGCCATTAACCGTTATACTCTCCAATAACAGCACAACTGCCACACATTTCAGTGCTTTCTAACCAGTTGAAACTGTGAGCCTTCTTGGAAATGTACTCAGGGGTCTCTACGAACTATCAGATTAATTGAGTCTGTGGTCAGCCATAATTTAGGTACAGCTGTACTGTTCCCTCCCTTTCTCAGTATGAGTCATGCTCGACCATTGCCACTGTTATCAAGCGGTACATGAATATTTGCCAGACTTTATACAGCACACAAACCTCTTAACCCCAGGTTCTGTAAAGAGTGGTGGACGTCCGACCATTTAGCGCTTAATGGTAATTTCACTGTCCTTATATCAATTGCCATAGATGCTCACAACACTAACACGTGAATATTCAACTACCTTCGTTGTTTTAGAGATATTCATTCACAGGCTCTGCGCAATAATAATCAGCCCTTCGTCGAAGTCACTCACTTCAGAGGATTTCCCCATTTGCAGCCCATGTCTTCGCCAGGGTGATCCCCCGTCTTTGTCTGCTACGCTTACACACTTTTGTCAACATAACACGTGCCCCCTATGCTACCAGGCCGCATCCAACGTCGCGGTGGTCAGTGATCGTAGTGTTTTGGCTCATCACTATATCTTGCCAATTAGTTTTTGCCGTGAAGACTGAAACCGATACTGTTCCTATTCCATTTATGGCGACTTTGTACTGGTCTACAACGAACATATCCTATGGCACAAAGCCTAGAAATAACATTGTGGTATATTTGTCGGTGGTGAGTGTATGTCGGTTTCGAGGCGTTTGTGGAATCTGACCGGTACAATTATTTAAGTAAAAATCTTTATAGTAATACATGTTTTCGAAGCGGAGTAAAAATAATAAAACTATTTTTCCTAGTCCCATGAAGATTCGTAACGCTAAGCAGGTAGTCTTGAAAATAGGTGCTTGTGAATTTTTAATAGCTGTGGAAATAATTGTAGATAGCAATAAGAAGGTGAAATATCCATGTATTAATTATGTACAGCATGTGCCCCCATGATTCGCTTTAAATTCTACAGAGTATGCTCATAGCTATAAAAAATTCACAAGCAAAACTTTCGGTACACTCTGTGTGGTGGTTTTTCCTTGGTGTGGAGACACAATCATATGATACGAAAAGCTATAACCGCTTTTTGAATGTATGAGGTGCTATATTACACGGTCTAAATTTTAGCTTTAGGCATGTGTGTATGATTTCTGACATTTGTAACACTTGAAAATGGCCTAAGGCTGAAATCTTGATCGTGTAACATAGCTTATCATACGGTAAACTGGGGATCATATCCTTCTGTAAAAATCCTGTGTATGGTATTAGGTGTTTGTGTGAGGCTAGGAGAAGCTTTTTGTACTTTGTAGTCGGTCTTAAAAAACTATTTTACTTAAATATTTATATTTTTTCTTTTAAGTGTCAAGTTTTGAAATGACTTCAAATATTTTGATAAAATTACAACAAATATATGTGGAAAATTTCAAGTTAATTTCAGTTTCTCTTCAAGTGAGTCAACCAGTACATTACTTTCTCCTACGGTTATCTTACGAAAAGACCTTGAAAGTAAAAACTGGATAGAGTCGAGCTCACATGGGGACTTACCATCAGTCCTTCGTACCATCAAACATTCACAAGTCAAAAAGAAATGGAGAAAACAGCAGTGGTACACGAAGTACCCTCCGCTACACACGAGACACGAAAGTGGTTTAATACTGCAGTGCCATCGAATTATGAGCTTTGTTGACAGTTTCAAATCTTTAAATCATCGGGAAATGATAATGGTAAACAAAGTGTGGTATCAGCGTTCGATACGACACTTGTTAGGGGTTGCAGTTATCGACCGCGGTCCGTAATAGTATCGCCGGGCCCGCGAGTCGAGACTAGCGCCGCTAGCGCCTCTCCGCGGCTTGCAATAAGTCTCTAGCGTGCGCTCGGCCATTCTTGCTCGGAACGTCAAGTGGGAAAGTAGAATAGCCTTCAGCCGATAGGAAGCAACCTCCAACAACCCGTTTAGTTAAATTATGGCCTATTAGATGCCTCTACAGCTCACTCTCTGTAATTATATTCCTCCTGATTATGAAGACTCCTGTACCACCCGTTAAGTACAATTTTTTACCAACGGCTTCTAATTATTTTAGCCGTTGTTGATCCTGACCATGCAGCCAGCTCCTTTTGACTTCACTAACAAACCTGTAGTATATGCAAATAAGAGATCTGTATGTTTCCGTTTAGCAGTGGTCATTCACACTGGCGACGATTCGTTCGTCGTCATCATAACACAAAGTACCCTTCACCTCACGCCAGACAAGAAAGCGAGTTAATATTGCATTGTCATCCATCTCTGTGTTATGTTGAATGTTTTAGGTTTCTAGCTCATCAGGAAGTTAGTTTAAAATCAGTTGCCAAATTTGTTCCGAACTAACGGAAAGAAAACGACCTAGTAAAAGCGTATAAAAATATCGCTATTTTTGTAACACAGAGTTCTGTACTTCTTCTAGAGACTAAACATGCTTTAAAAAGGCCTGATTAGGCAATATAGATCATAGTATCAGTACAGAAACCAGACAGTAGTCCTTTCTAAACAACTAGATGAGTTCCGATCTGCAAACATTTGTAGATGATCATTTACAATTGATATCAGCTATTTCCCTTCGTTTTCCTCAGAAATTCCTAAGACGTCATTAAAACGCCTTAAAATGGCGAGCGTAATGGATATAAGTGGAATGACGTACCAGAACAGGCCGACGATGCATGCTCGTAGGTACTTACGGCCTGCAGCCCAGTCATTGCTCTGGAGACGGAATGTGCATCACGAGGCATGTCACAGAAAGATGAGAGACTGAGCCAGCATATCGGATATGCTCAAAGGCACTAATCGCACTTTGGTTGTATAGCATTGTTCTCTGCGTTGCTTCCAAAGTCCAGCACGCTGCATTGCACTATGCCCATCAAGGACCTGCGAAAAGAATTTCGCCAATCATGACAGATTATCAAATGGTTCAAATGGTTCTGAGCACTATGGGACTTAACATCTGAGGTCACCAGTCCCCTAGAACTTAGAACTACTTAAACCTAACTAACCTAAGGACATCACACACATCCATGCCCGAGGCAGGATTCGAACCTGCGACCGTAGCGGTCGCGCGGTTCCAAACTAAAGCGCCTAGAACCGCTAGGCCACACCGGCCGGCGACAGATTATCACTGTGACTCAATTTTAAAATATTTTTGTGCTTTGGAGGCAGAGTAATCGTACCTGTGGCTGCAAACTGAATACGTTGTGTCGATATTTATACAATCGCTGCTTCTAAATCAAAAAATTTTGCAAACAATAACAAATGTACTTAAGGTTATTGTCCAGTGCCAAATGCATCGTAGAGCGATCTGCTACCCACTTTACACACGGACAGAGACATTACTCGAGGATCAATGTGCAGTAGATTCCTTCGCATATTTCTGAAGAGCATTTGTGCGTGAACAACATTGGATAAAAATTCTTTCTACACTCCTGGAAATTGAAATAAGAACACCGTGAATTCATTGTCCCAGGAAGGGGAAACTTTATTGACACATTCCTGGGGTCAGATACATCACATGATCACACTGACAGAACCACAGGCACACAGACACAGGCAACAGAGCATGCACAATGTCAGCACTAGTACAGTGTATATCCACCTTTCGCAGCAATGCAGGCTGCTATTCTCCCATGGAGACGATCGTAGAGATGCTGGATGTAGTCCTGTGGAACGGCTTGCCATGCCATTTCCACCTGGCGCCTCAGTTGGACCAGCGTTCGTGCTGGACGTGCAGACCGCGTGAGACGACGCTTCATCCAGTCCCAAACATGCTCAATGGGGGACAGATCCGGAGATCTTGCTGGCCAGGGTAGTTGACTTACATCTTCTAGAGCACGTTGGGTGGCACGGGATACATGCGGACGTGCATTGTCCTGTTGGAACAGCAAGTTCCCTTGCCGGTCTAGGAATGGTAGAACGATGGGTTCGATGACGGTTTGGATGTACCGTGCACTATTCAGTGTCCCCTCGACGATCACCAGTGGTGTACGGCCAGTGTAGGAAATCGCTCCCCACACCATGATGCCGGGTGTTGGCCCTGTGTGCCTCGGTCGTATGCAGTCCTGATTGTGGCGCTCACCTGCACGGCGCCAAACACGCATACGACCATCATTGGCACCAAGGCAGAAGCGACTCTCATCGCTGAAAACGACACGTCTCCATTCGTCCCTCCATTCACGCCTGTCGCGACACCACTGGAGGCCGGCTGCACGATGTTGGGGCTTGAGCGGAAGACGGCCTAACGGTGAGCGGGACCGTAGCCCAGCTTCATGGAGACGGTTGCGAATGGTCCTCGCCGATACCCCAGGAGCAACACTGTCCCTAATTTGCTGGGAAGTGGCGGTGCGGTCCCCTACGGCACTGCGTAGGATCCTACGGTCTTGGCGTGCATCTGTGCGTCGCTGCGGTCCGGTCCCAGGTCGACGGGCACGTGCACCTTCCGCCGACCACTGGCGACAACATCGATGTACTGTGGAGACCTCACGCCCCACGTGTTGAGCAATTCGGCGGTACGTCCACCCGGCCTCCCGCATGCCCACTATACGCCCTCGCTCAAAGTCCGTCAACTGCACATACGGTTCACGTCCACGCTGTCGCGGCATGCTACCAGTGTTAAAGACTGCGATGGAGCTCCGTATGCCACGGCAAACTGGCTGACACTGACGGCGGCGGTGCACAAATGCTGCGCAGCTAGCGCCATTCGACGGCCAACACCGCGGTTCCTGGTGTGTCCGCTGTGCCATGCGTGTGATCATTGCTTGTACAGCACTCTCGCAGTGTCCGGAGCAAGTATGGTGGGTCTGACACACCGGTGTCAATGTGTTCGCGGGCAAGAGCACTTGCCTGCGAAAGGCAAAGGTCCCGAGTTCGAGTCTCGGTCCGGCACACAGTTTTAACCTGCAAGGAAGTTTCGTATCAACGCACACTCCGCTGCAGAGTTAAAATCTCATTCACTTCAGAGTTGATCGATTTGATCGTTGCCCAATGAGGAAGGACATCGAATAATCTTTTCAAGTTCCACAGACCGTCGCCCAGGCTTTACCGGCTGAGGGTGCGGTGTTGAACGTTTCACTTGGAGTAAAGATGGTGTAGCGCCACTATGTGGGTTCCTGCTTTGTTTCCAGTTCGAAGTGATGAACCCTTGTTTTATCCCCTGTGACGATGTTTGATAAAAGCCCCATCAGGCACACAATTTTTAGTACCCCAGCTGGTGGTCGAGTGTGTCAGCTCTACCAACAGAGACGTCGAGTTGAGTAGCGAGGTGTTTTATTGTAATCCGTCAGTCACCCCGAATGATTGTCCACATGTTAGAGCATTGCAGCAGTCATATCTGTGCTGCTGGCCGATGCGCGGGAGATTGGACATGCGATCTTGTAGTGATGGCGACACATGCCTCGCCCAGTAACTCATCATGCTTTTGTTCACTGTCATGTCTCTGTAGACATTTTGCATGCCCATATGAATAAATGCAAATCCCTGGTTTTCCGCCAAATTAAACCTCAGCGACTGCTCTCTGCTTTGACCACACTTCCATTAAAAATGCCATTTTGAAGGCTATTACGAGAACTTCATGACACTAGTCTGAAGTGGGAATATTCTACGATGTGTCACAACAAATTTCGCAGTTTTTGGCGGAAACTGACCAAGAGTAAATGTGTTGCATTACTTATTGAACACCCCTGACTTCGACAGAGGCAGGTTGTTATGGTCTGCCGGCTTGCAAAGACTATCTCGGAAATGGTGAAACTGGTTGGCTGCTTAGCCACAGCCTGGGGGATGTTTCCAGAATGAGATTTTCACTCTGCAGCAGAGTGAAAATCTCATTCTGGAAACATCCCCCAGGCTGTGGCTCAGCAATGTCTCCGCAATATCCTTTCTTTCAGGAGTGCTAGTTCTGCAAGTTTCGCAGGAGAGCTTCTGTAAAGTTTGGAAGGTAGGAGACGAGATACTGGCAGAAGTAAAGCTGTGAGTACCGGGCGTGAGTCGTGCTTCGGTAGCTCAGATGGTAGAGCACCTGCCCGCGAAAGGCAAAGGTCCCGACTTCGAGTCTCGGTCGGGCACACAGTTTTAATCTGCCAGGAAGTTTCATATTAGCGCACACTCCGCTGCAGAGTGAAAATTTCATTATCGAATATATTGCTTCCCCTTACTTATGCCTCCTGAGGAGATCACGAATGTAAAATTAGAGAGATTTGAGCGCGCACGGAGGCTTTCAGACAGTCGTTCTTCCTGCGAACCATACGCGGATGGAACAGAAAAGGGATGTAATGACAGTGGCACGTAAAGTGCTCTCCGCCACACACCGTTGGGTGGCTTGCGGAGTATGAATGTAGATGTAGATGTAGACAAACTGCATTATGTGTGGTAGGTATAGTTACCTAGTAATGCAGATGGAACCTACATTAAATATTTATAACAGAAAATTGAGCTGGGTAATATTTCCTTCCACATTATTGAGTTGTCTTTAATAAATCTGAGTTAATTGGTAATATGAGTAGTCTATCCTAGTTGTGTCAGAATTTTGTATGCATGTTACCAAAGATATCAATGTATAAGTGAATATACTCTTTTGTATGTCTGTAAAGAGCAATTAAGAACCATTATACATTATAAGTACATTATAACTTGGGTCATTGATAAAAGCAGCAGAGCAAAACACTGTTACTGAAAGCCAGTAGTAAAAGTAGCAAGTGTGGTGAAGTGGAGATTCTGATTTACGCTGTGTAATAGTATTAAATAGCAATCTATTCTAGACAAATGTTTATAAATTCCCTGGCAGATTAAACCTGTTTCCTGATCTGGGAGTTGAAACCCAAACCTTAGCCTTTTGCAAGCAAAGCTGCTATTGACTGAACAATGCAGGTGTGACTAATGACCTACTCTCACAGCATCACTTTTGCCAGTATCTACCTCCCATTTCCAAACTTCACAAATATTCTCTCACATACAATTATGTAACAGACCAAGACTTCCTTATTCAACAATACAGTACAATGACTAATACAGAACATGATGCACTTGTATATTTCATGTTTCTCAATTAATATTTGTATTCCAATATTGCTTCATTGTGTGATGTTGGTTACTATTCAGTTATGCTCACTTCCCTGTATTTTTCTTTTATTAATAGTCATTATTCTATAAAGAAAATAGTTTACTAAGTTACATAATAATATGGATGTGCAAAACATATTATTCTTGACATGAAATTATTCATCTAACTGAACTATAAATAAAACAGTTTTGAAGAGAGGTAGTCACTAAATATATCAATCAGGGTGATTCAACTGCCCTGAGACTTTCTTTTATAAACCTGCAATGTTAATCTTGGTCTTCATATGTCATGCAGGAGATTTCCTAACTCCATCGCTCTCTACACACAAAAGTGTTAGTGGTATGTAAACAATAGACAGGACCTTTTCTCAGGTAATGTAATGTAATAAAAATTTTGTGCTGGGATTAATTTTCGCTAGAAGGAGTAGTTTTCGAGTTATTGAAGAGAAACTTAGAAAAGTGGCTTTCAGAAGCATCCCATGCAAACACTCAGCCTCCCCCATTTAGGACTCCTAGTATGTTGTTCATGCCACTCCCACCTACCACTGTACAAAAATTTACGACTGCACGAATTCTTTTTCCTCATTTCACCTTAACTGTTCTCACTGGATAGTTTTATCACGCTACCGGCTAACTGAAGCACTTAAAAATGTAAAAGCTGAGGTTTGTGTGTATTTTACACAACGGTTTGGTATGTGTTAACACCATAGAATAAACAGTTACAGTGTAGGATTCAACTGTCTTTCCTAATATGACACAACTGTTCTTCTAAGGTTTAAGTTTGGATCAGAGTATCTTAGTAATTAGTTTTCCTGTGATTACCATGAAGTGTATATTTCAGTTAATAATGTTAGCAAAATAGTCAAGTATGCTGGTGGTGTAATAGTCCAATCAACAGAGACTGAAAAATTTTCGTACATCAGGAATAGTTTGTGTTGTTGTAACTTTGTATACAGAGGTATGAGGGATTGCCATGAACAATGAACTGGAAGTGCTGAGGGGCTACAGGTGAGTGTGGTGGGTAGAGGTGCCATTGAAGATAATTTTCACATGGTTTTCCTTCAATAACTCGAAATCTGCGGCCTGCAACAAAGCAGTATGTCAATGAAAAACTTGCCTTCATTAAATTTTCAATAAAACGTCCTGCTCATCTATTCTGTAGAACAAATAGTTTGCACTCAGTGAGTGAGAGAATACGAAAATATAGCATGTGGCTTTTGAAAGCCAGACATAATGTAGTGGGTTTGTATATATACAATGAATTTTCTGATGCTGTAAACACTTTTGCACAAAAAAAGCAAATAGTCAATATTTTTTCTACATAAAAGACTACTGTTTTTGAAAACAATTGATTAAAATTTTATATTTTAACCGAATAAATTTGTTCAGTTAAAACAATTTAAATTTATTTGGCTTAAAATTTCCCAGTCAATCATAAGTTATAATCCTTTTACCATCCATAATTACATATGCATTACATATGCATATCATTAAAATAGTATATACTTCATCATTTTTAGTCTAGTTAAAACATTCTTTCTTCACATCATATTTATAACCGAAAAGCATCATAAGCTTTTAAAAAGTTATTTGATGGATATAGATTCCATGATTTTTGAGGACAAATTTAATTTCTTTCATTCCTTAGACAGATATTATGTAATTTAACATGATGGAATAAGAGTGAACCAATCAGCTGGTTGTTTTTCGGTTCATTTGGAAAACAACAAAAATAAAGTAAGGTATTTCAGATTCTGCAGAATTGTAATAATTAGTGATATCTAGTTCTGAATTTATCTTTCTACTCAATCCTGCAGTTTCTATGGTTTATGGAACTTCCGGAAATTGTAGTCTTTCTCATTCTAGTTGAAGTGAATATTGTGCTTCATAATTAACCACTAGAACAGGAATTTCCATCGACTCTACCTCCTTTCGGAAGTGTGTTTATTTCAGCACAAGATAGATCTTTGTCGAACTACCAAATAATAGATTCTCCTTAACTTGAAATCCAAGTAAAAATTACTGTTAAATCTCCAGCTCAAATTACCTCTTTAATATCATTAAACAATCCAAAAAGTAATTCTAGTGTATAACACAATTCACTTTCCCTACTTTTTATTTTTGAATTACTACGACTATCACTTTCCATAGTTACTTCTAAAGTTAACCAAATGAGAGTCAACTAAGAAATAAATGGACATTTTATCCTACACTGACTATTGTTTCCTTAGGTTTTGTAATAATATCTTAGAGTAACTATTTTACAGAATTATAGATTAATTTTTACTAGATTTTCCATAACATATAGGTTCATCGATACCATCATTTCCAATAATACTATTATTGATATAAAATTGTGAATTATTATGATGTACCCATCTGTCTCTAGTATTTATATTAAATCCAGTTTCTTTGGTAGGAGGTTTTAAATTGCTTTTAATTTCCCAATTAACAGGAAAATAGTAAAATTCGTATCTTTCAATCTTATTCATTTATAAGGGGTAAAATTTACTGTGACATTTTTAAAATAACTGATAGAGTTGAACATTAAAGTCAATGAAATTATCATTACCATTGGTTATAGTAATTTTTAATTCTTATCAAGTATACTAAACTGGATCATTTATAGCATAATGTGGTTCAAAAATTATTGGTCCTGTGAATAGTGCATTTTATCTAAATGAAGCAAATAGTATTAGTTTCTCAAGAAATTGATTAGTATGTTTAAAATACATTCTGTCAGCCACATTATAATTTATATTTACTAATAAGAATGGAATAATTTTATGAACATTTTGGCCCACTTTTTTTAAATTGGGAACCATAGTTTGGTTAATACATTGTAACACACTTTTAATGCTATCTTTCCTATCAATGAAATATTTAATGTCACTCTTAATTATAGCTCAATTTAAGATTTTATCTTCTATAATTTGTATATCAGGCTTTCCCGTATGAATATATTTTTTGAAAATTTTCGTACTAAATTCATCGACAGGAATATCTATCGTTTCTCTGAAGATATATAAATTATTATTTTCTGACATAGTATTCAGAGTTAAAGAAGATGTATAAAAACCAAATCCTTTTTACAAGTATCTTTTATAGGAAATAATCCACATATTTATGACCAATAATAAACTATATAAATAAATGACTGATTGAGGACCAAAAGGTTAACATGGTAAAAATCTGGGGATTCTATTCAATGTATTATCACTGGTCCATATGCTTGTAGAAAACGGATGTTAATGATCACTACTTATATTTTAGCTCTTGGATTGTTGAACTGGAATAAAAGTAATCATTTGTACATCTATTCTGGAAGATTAGATGAACCGAAAAATCAACAATTTATGAAAAAGTGTGAAAAAGTTGAACATAAATGTAATGAGAAGTTTGCAACTTTTATTGAAAATAACGATAAAATTTTTCTCTTATATGAATGTCAGTCTAATTCAGTCTAATTCTTTATTTGCTGATTTAGTCATTGAAATTCATAATGTCTTTAGAGAATATTTTACTAGAGGAAGACATACGAAAATAATTATTTTTTATTTAGTTAAAACATATTAAAAAACTGCAAAACATTTAGGTGGAGATAATCTCAATTTTTAAAAAATTTTTAGACAGGACTTCAGAAACTTATTACAGATTAATCATGTGTTTGCAGGAGATGAGTTTAATTAGATAATTCTAAAGAAATTTATAGTAAATGGAATAATGCTGAATTCGGTTTCACTGTGATATATGTAACAAGAAAAATTAATAACCGTAAGTACAGAGATAGGATTAAGAAATTTTTGGAAACATAAATGTTGTACATTAAACAAGAATGCAAATGCAAATATTTATTGATTTCATTCTTTAACAAATGTTAGTGAAATATGATCATACAAAAGGACTAAGTTCAACGTAGTTGTATGATCCAGTGGTTGCTAAAAATGCAGAATGACACATAAGGGCAATTGAACAATTACAGGAAGAATTTAAAAATTAGTAAAAACAGTGAAGAATGCAATATAAAAACATAAAGAACCAAATTAACACATTATTGAAGAGACTAAACAAGTTAAACATGGAATTGAGGGATTAGTTGATAATGTGTTAAAGGAAAAACTGAAGAAAAACGATAAGTTGGATAACAAGTGTGTCTTTACCATACAAATGAATTATAAAGAATTTAATAACATACCACTAATGACACAATAGGATGACCATAATGACACTATACATTAAATGAATCTGTAATACAAGATTCCAACATAAGGATCACACAGCCAACTGGTTGCATGTAACTGTTTGGTACAGTGACATCGGTTTTGACACATCTAAGGTGTTGAAACCTAGAGGGTGTTGAAACCTGTGTCAATATATCTGATGGCTATTTATAACTGGTTAGGAGTGTGATACCTGGTTCAAACAACTATAGAAATGCTGAGAAGTAGCCATGTTTAAAACTGTATTACAAGATTTGTTAAGGAATTACAGAAAAGAGATTAAAGAGAGAAAAAATAAATTTGCATGATAAAATGCTGTACCATATCGATCACAGTGAGGATAAAAATTTTGAAGACATGTTGAGTAGGAATTTACCAATAAAATTTAGATTCAGATAAATTAATAACAGATGGAATATAATATAAAGGAACCAATGATGTAATGACTCTGTTAATAAGAAAACAAATTTCTCTGGAAGAATGGAGTAAAGAATGTAATCAGTATCATTTAATAAATTATACAACATTTTTATTGAAATAAAATGTAGGATACAACGAAAATAATCCAAACGAAATAAAATCAAATAACGGAAATATAATTATTTGATAAAAGTAATTTTTGACAGATATTTTCGATTTCTTGTAGAAAAATCCAGCTGATTCATATGATAATGAACCACAAAATATTATAGGAGGATTAATTGAGAGAGTGTACAGGGAAACCAAGAGGAACATGTTTGGATGAACAATGTTAGTCTCTTAATTCAAACATTAGGAATAATTCATGAAGAAGACTTAGCTGGAGATAAAACATATTATAGTGAATGAGTTGGAATAACAAAAATGTTAAAAATAAATTAATAATTTCATTATTAGTGATCTAAAATAAATTTATAAGATTTTTCAGTAATCTTCTTCATACATTTTGAGAACCAGAAAAATATCAAAAAGGATCAGTTAATCTTTTAATAAATAAGTTACTTTTGAAAAATATCATCTTTGTTATAATTATTTTGGTGTTAGAATAAAATAAGAAAAAAGAATATCTACAGGTAATAAAGGAATTTGTCCATTTGACAAAACTTGCAAAAAACACAATGTTGCTAATAGAGACAATTAAGTTTTGCAAAAGTCTCATGAAGCCGATAAGGAACTTTAATTAACTGCAAAAGAAAAAATATCTTCTAAATATTCTCCATTTGGTGAAACATTAGCTTGAACATGAGTTACAGAAACAATGAATGGTATACGAAATTAGGAATGGTTATTGTATTTCATAACAATGGATAGGGAATATAAAATTCTGTGTAAATGCTTTAAATCTATTTGAAGGAAAAAACTTTACCATTGGTTATACTTTGCTTCCAAGTGGCAAATCTGAACCAGATAAATTACATAAACTTGGCGAACAATTAATATATTTATAATTTTTAAATGATTATAAAAAAAGAGAGATAAAAAGAACTGTTGGAAATATAACTATAACATTAGCTACTCCTATTATGAAAAATCTGTCAAATATGTAATGAAAAAGAAGCATGGTTCAAGATTAAAAATAGATTAATGAGGATTTTTTACCAATTTCATTATCCACTTTAAGAGATATCAGTTCATTAACGGGTGGTTTATTTCCTATTCTTTGATTTGTTCAGGATAAACAGAAAATTGGTAAAGAATTAGAATGAAGAAGACATAATTTAGAAACGGAAACGAATAGGACTGAAAAAAAATTATACTTCAAAGACATAGTCCAGCTGTGGTTAATCTTGTAAAGGGATTAAAAATTAAACACTTTCACAGTATATTTTTGTTTGATTAATTTCCTTTTCATCCTAGAGAATATGAGTGTGTAATATTTAACTTAGATGTTTCGAACAATTTTGGTAAACAGTGGATTTTTTATTATCAATCGGAAACTACGAAATTCATTCTTGATTTATTTGGCGGAAATACACCAATATAATCAGTAAATCATTTGTATTAAAGTGACTTATATCATAATGTTATAAGAATATTAAATTTTAATGAATTTATTTGCCATCATTTGTTTTTATTTGTGTTTAAACTATTACCAAATGACTACACCTTTAATCAAATTTTAAATTTTAAATAAATATTTGAGAATAAAATAAGATATGAAGGATAAACACTGAACACTACCGATCTAAATCGGTGATTTGGAGAGTGGAATCAAATGTTCATAAAGAATTAAAATAATTGGAGTCAAGTATTAATAAACAAGTAAAATAAAATGTTCATAAATGATTAAATTCATTAAATCCCATCTTACTGAACAATGAGATTCAAATGTTGGTACACAATTAAATTTATTAGAATCAAGTATTAGTAAGAATAGGTACAAAAATAGAAAATATGATTACAAAGTTTCCTGAAAATTTAGGTAAGCTTTTTAAAGCCACTAAGATTTGCAGTTCCTTGAAGGGTAGAAGATTAATAGAAGTGAGAAATTCAGTTAGACAACTGGTTAGTGGAACCTGAAACTGACTTATTTGGAAAGCTTTCCAGTCCTGTTACTAAACCTGAATACTGCAGTATTCTAACACACTGCAGTAATATTATAACTTCAACTCATTTTAATGAAAAGGTCAGTCAACTTTGTAAACGTGGACCAACTAATTTCTATACCAAAAATTAGACCGAAATATCATTTTTAGATTAATTCTAAAATACATACTTAACTCTGTTCATAATCCAACAAACTAATCTTCAAAATAAATTAGGTGGTGGACAAATAAATGAATTTTTCTTCAAAAAGTGTGCTGAACTAAAATTTGATGGTATGAGTATGATTTTAAGAATAAAAAAATCGTTTTTACTCGTGAAAAGGGAGGTAAAAATTGTCATTAATGATTTCGATATCATAATAAGGAATTATAACTTAAACAAAATAAATAATCGTCATTATTTGTTGATAACAAAGAAATGGGTTACTTGAAACATAACTGTTAATTGAGCTCTGTCAGTAGACACAAAACTAATTTTATTTAATGGACTGTTGTTACATTCAAGGTATGATGATAGAATAGTAAAATAATTATTTAATTTTGAATCTATAAAATGGAGAATTACTCCATCCCTTATGACTATCGCATATACTATTTAAATTAAAGAAAATTTATTGAAAGTAATAAACTTTATAGAGTAACAACTAAAAATGAAAGACGAAGAATTGAAAGAGCCTCTTTAACTGGCAAAAGTAAACAGTGTAAGTTGACAAAATGTTTTGTAGATAATGACCTAATTATTCAATATGAAATTTCGAATGGAGGACGTTAATTTCTCTAGGTATTGTCAGTTTATGGCAATCAGATTTTCGAAATGGGTTCAGATAATTCCAAAACAGTTTCAAATATAGATAAGAAATATAATTATTTACTAATCATTATTGACATGTTTTCAAAATTTTATTGGATCTTTCCAGTTAAAGATAAAAGAGATAAGAACGTAATTAAAGCATTTAAAATATATTCAAAAATATTAAAAATATGTTGCAGAGAGATACATTAACGAATTCTATAATAAAATTTTCAAAAACTTGAGAATATATGCAGTATTAATCACTATTCAATTCTCTCTGGATTGAAGGCCACCATTGTAGAAATATTAAACACTAGATTGGGGGAAGGTGTCAAAGTTATCCTTGTCATACATTTTTCATTCATTGTCATTCCCCATTTATTTCCTTTGTTAATGAAATTAAATGCCTTTTTATAATATTTTCTCTTCTTTCTGAAGATACTTTAGTGTTTACCAAATATTTTAATGTTCTTTACCATTTAATTCATTATACCTAGAATAGTGGCAGGGGTCAATTTGACCCCACTGTTATTTCTCTTCTGAATGTAAGTAAAGGATCCAGTAATACAGTGGCAACAGTGAGCAGTAATGCAGAGCAGGTGCTCCTCATTGTTGTACCTTGCAATGGTACATTCCAGTCCACCATAGCTTACGTTGTGTCACTCGGACAGTCTTTGCCCTTGAAACACGTTTTCGAACATGTATCATGAGTGTGGGGTTTCTGATGAAGAAGTATTATATTTCTTAGAGAATTCCGAAGTTGAACTGGAATTTGACTTCTTTGATAAAGATGATGATGATTATGTACCTGACACAAGTGAGGATGAAGAGACTGTGAATGAGGGGTGATTAGTGGAACAGGATTCAGATGATGATATGCATCAATCACCACCTCTTTCACCACAGCAGATACAGTTAGAAGAAACTATGAAGATGGTTGCAAGGGATGGAACTGTGTGGGAGATTGGAAATTATTCATCTTCTGGAATCGGTCAGCCATGAATAATCTGCAGTAGGGAGGAGGTCCCACCGGTTATGCTTGCCAATGAGTCGACAGTTCTGTCATAAGTGCCTTCCATCTTATTTTTGATAAAGCAATGCTACATCTTATGAAGAAATACACAGAATCAAATGCTCAAAAAGGAATGAAAAGCAAAGACCAGAATGTGTCACTTGAGAAACTGGAGAAACTGAAAGTCATCATGTATGTTCAGGGCGTATTGTGCACAAGAGGTTTGTCTGGATGATCTCTGGTCACACTCTTGGGGGCCTGCTTTTATCAAGGACATTATGCCAGGTACAGATTTCAGGAGCTTCTCAGATTTCTCTGTTTTGATGAAAAAATAAATGAGGCTAAACACCTGGCAGCCAACAAACTTGCTGTTTTATCTTAAATTTGGGGAAAGTTCAGTGAAACAGTATTTGTACTTACCACCCGGGAGAAAATATAACTATTGATAAGCAACTGCTACCAGGCAAATCAATATGGAGGGTTATTCAGTTTATGTCCAACAAACCAGACAAATATGGTCTCAAATTCTGGTTGCCTGTTGATGTAACGACAAAGTATGTATGTAATGCTTTTCCTTACCTTGGCAAATAGCACTTGCATGGGGAGAAACAACCACTTGGACAGTAAGCCATTCTGCATCTCATGGAGCCATTAGTAACGGAAGAACTGTGACCACAGACAACATCTTTACACCTGTCCAACTTGCTAAAAACTGAAAGAAAAGTAAACTTCTTTACTTGGTAAACTGAACTAAATCCGCCATGAAATCCCTGGTGAAATAAAGAAGCTGAACGAAGAAATACAATCCACCACGCAGACTGCACTTTCACTGTATGCCAAGGAAAGGACAAATATGTCAATTTTCTGAGTTCACTTCATGCTGAAGTAGCAATAAGCAAGGAAAGAAAGAAAAAAACCTGAAACCATAACTTTCTACAATGCAACAAAGTACGGCCTGGACATGGTTGACTAAATGACCTGTAAAAATACTACAAAGCTAGCATTTAGGAGTAGGCCAATACATGTCTTCAACAACATACTGGACATGACAGCAATAAATGCATGGGCCATCTATAACAAAGTAACAAACAAGTAAATGGAAAGGAAGAAGTCCACATTTCTACTCACAATTGAACTCAAGGGAAAAAAAGAGCAAGAACATCAGACAAAGGAAGAGCATATGGGACTGAAATCAGCTAGAAAGCGGAGGAAGTAACAAATCAGGCTTTGCAAAGAGAAGTAGACCAGTTAAAACTGTATAAAGTGCTACAAAGCTGTGTTCAGGAAATTTGCGCATAAAACAGAAATAACCTGTCCGAAGTGCAACTAGCAGCTTCAGATGACTTGAGTGAAAAAAATACAGAGCTGTTTGTAGAACACATGTGAGAGTAAAAGTGGCCAAATATATTAAATGTGTTTAGAAGGTTCTATGAACAGTTAACAAAAATCTATTATTAAGGAACTTGTTAGCAGTAGCAATAATGAATTTGTATGCTAATCTGTTTTCTAAGTAAATTAGTAATCATTATTTCTAATTGTAAATAATTGTTTTGAGTACTAGAAATAAAATACGGATTAACAAACACTAAAAAGTACTTTTTAAAGTCAAATACGAAAATATTTTATGTGTGGTCAAAATAACCCCTTTCTGCCATTTTAAAAATGTCAAAAACTCCACTGTTCTGGTGTTAATAGAACACTGAAAGAAAAAACGTCTAAAAATTTTCTCTTAAGGACAATTATAAATAGGATGATATGGTTAAAAGTCTAATTGATGAATAGAATAACACAAAACGTAGAAAGTTAAAAATGAAACCAAAAGATGTGAGTGAAGAAAATGAAAAATGTGTTACTGAAAACTGTTTATCTAGCAATTTTGCCAGATACTAACAGTAAATATAAAATAGGTCACCAAATAAGAATACCTAACTTTAAAGGAATATTTGAGAGCTCATATACAGCTAATTTGTCACCAAAAATACATGACATTCAAGATGTTATTTTTTCTAATCCTACTATTTTTATGTAAAGATACAGGGTATATAAATGGATGAAAAATCGATTTTTTTATGACTTTATTAAATCATATGGTTTCTCTTGGTTACATTGATATATACATTATAGAGTTATAAACGAAAAACCACATATATATAATATTGTAAAGATACAGTCGTTTATTGCAAGTATACTCCCCTTTATTTCTGTTACAGAAACCAGTATAATTTCGAAAAGAACTGTCAACTTTTTGGTTCCAGACATATGATGCATGACATATGTTGGTAACAGTGCCGGTTTTTACTATGTGTAAATAATTATCTTTGTTTGCATTTACATTTGTTTCGCTGAAGAACTTTGTTCACATGTTACTGTATCTTTTTCCTAAGTGCGACATATATTTGTGGAAGTACATGTCCTATAATGTGCAATAAATATGAATTATGCCACGCTTCAAGAAATTCAATAGAAGGAAATTCTGTGGTAAACAGTTCACAAAGAAAGCAAGCCAAACTGTAGAAAGTAACCTATGTATCAGTTCTTCAGGGAAGAAACTCCCACATTGCAAACATCCTGGTGATTCAAATTTTTGTGTTAACAATGACACTGTTTGTAGTGGATTTATTGTTCTTGATGTGGCATCTAATCGTCTTTGATAAAAGAAGTGGCGGAATGTAAACAATGTGATTGTGTGGGCTGTCAGCAAATAACTGAACAATGAACTAGCAGGAAGGGTTTAGCGTGAAAATTAGTTATTCTGTGTAGATCCTGCAATAAATCTACCTCAAAAATGACTTCAAACATTGTGTATAACTCGCATGAAGTGAATTTGAAGTTAGTGTATGCAGTACAGGCTGCTCAAAAGTTTTGTAGTTTGATGGCTCTTCCTCCTCCTCCTCCCAATGGGTTCAGCAAGTGCATTAAAATATTTTTAGGTGCCTTGATGGTTGTGTCTAAAGTACCTATGAAATGTGCTGTAGAACAGGGTGTAAATATTAGTGGAACCATTGACATTGCAGTTGCACTTGAATGGACATAGCAACATAGAGGACATCGTTCCTCGAATGGTGTTGTAAGTGCTACTTCTCTGGATGATGGATAATTGTTGATGTGCTTATCTATGTACTGCTGCACCTGCTATGGTAATACTGAAGGACATACTGAACATTAGTGTTCTAAGAATTATTATGGTTGCAGTGGAGAAGTGGAATGCAATGGAACTTTAAATATATTTCAGAGGTCAGTGCCCATTTATAGCATTATATATGAAGTGCCTAGACGATGGGGAGTCTAAAGTTTTCAATAAAATTAATGAGTTCAATGTTTATGGTGATACCATGGTAACAAAACTGGAGTGTTATTGACATGTACAAAAGAGGATGGGTGCTAGATTGAAGAAGCTACGAGGAGAAATGAAAGGAAAGTGGCTATCTGATGGAAAATCTGTCTGGTTTTAGGCAGATTGACAGAAACTGACTTGGACCTTCTTCAGTGTTGATATGGACTGGTTATTAGACGAATTGCACCTTCGAATAATGTTACAGTAATGTGGAAAGCTGTATGGACCACCTAGTTTCATGCTGTGCACAGATGACCACCTTGTTCACGGACTTTGCCCTAAACGAGCGTGTTTACGATGTGGTCAAATATACTATCTTAAGTGTTCTCTTCCTGAGAATGTTAGAAATGAAATGAAACCAAGTTTTAGAAATCTGAGTGACCCTGTTTTGATTAGTAAATGTCTGTATGGGGGCACTCAGAATACATGTGAAAGTTTCAACCATTGCATATGGGAAAGATTACCCAAAAACATTTTCGTAAGTCTGAATATATTGAAAGTTTATGAACTAGATGCAGTAGTTGTTTCAATGACGGAGTGATAGGAAGGTTGGAAGTTATGAGAAATTTAGACATAAAACGTTGCACTAATATGGAAGATAAGTTGCTTGCATGTCACGGACAATAGGTGCATGAAGCTGAAAGATTCACTCTTCAAGTTGCCAAAGATGCACGAAGTGCTAAAAGGAATGCCAAGAGGAAGCTGGAAGATGAAGCAATGCTGCAGGATAAATACTATGATCCAGGAATGTTCTGAGGTACAGTTTAATTGAACTCATATCTTCATTCACCATTTCCAGCAAGTTGTATTTTTCAGAATTCAGGTACAAATAAATACTAAAGTTTATAAAGCATTGCTCTAACTTTTTTCTGTAACTTGCAATAGTCCATACTTATGTAGCAGACCTAAGCTTTAGTGCAGAATCAACTAAATTACAGAAAAATAACAGTTTTACTAGGAAAACATTACAAAAATTGAAATGTAACATGTGATATTTTTTAACTTTGTAATATACATAGTAGGTAGAATTAAATAGGTCCAATACCTCAGCCATTATGTCATGCATATCTCGAAAAAATTTGTTCGCCACCAAATTTACAACATTGGATTAAATGGTGCCGTAATTTGAGGAAGCATTTAGGGAAAAAAAATTGGATCAGTTTCTAAAATTTTTAATAACCCTAAGCAGGTTCAAAAATATTCAAAGTACTTCTGATTTGTTTAAAAAGCGTGCTGATTACGTGGCACCAACAAAAAAATCTGCAAAACAAATAAATTATAAAAAGTGACTGACAGAAGTCTGTGCTGATTTTTTCATAATATTGAGCCAGAAAAGTAACCTGTATCGTTAATGGAGAAGTGAAAGAAAATTTTGATGTACAAAAATTGTTCAAAACGAAGTATCCCAATGCATGTCTTGCTGAAAGAGTCTTTTGGAACAAATATAATAAACTCTATATTATATGGTAAGAATTCGATAATTGACACAATAATTGAATAAATAAAATCAAATTATCTAATAGAAATTCTTTCCTATAAATAACATTTATTAACTAAAATTTAACATGTTCAGTATTGAATATAATGTTCATTCTGCTAATTTGTTTATTACAGATGGTAGAGTTTATTTTGTATTCGAAAAAAGCATAATAAGAAAGATTTACAATCGGTATTTATTGAGAATTTTAAATCCGTGTCATTTGAATCAGATAGCTTTAAGAGTTGCATTTATTACACGTAAATAAAAATCCATATGAATGTTATTTAGAATTTAAATATGAAAAAAGGAGTTAGATTTTTGTCTTTTGCTGAGGAAAGGGAATTACAACTTTAATAAATGGTTCTAGTGTGTAATCATTCAAAATATAAAAATTATTCTCATTATTAGCAACATTAAAAATTTCCTCCATTCTTTGATACAAACTAATCAGACTTAAAATTCCTGTACTATAAGAATATCTGTTTACAATGATGTTTAATTGGTTTTGTTAATCAATCTTTGAGTTCTAATAACATACTACATATATTTACATTCATTACTATAATTTTAAAAATACAAATTTTGGTTATATATTTTCCTTAGTTGTTTGAGGACGAAATGAAGTAATGAAGAATTTATTACATTGTTTCTCTGCAGGAAAATTAACTGTATCTCTTAAATTGTCTATTCGTTTCTCCTCAGTTTTAATGATGTCTTACTTTTATTTGTTTTCTTAAGTTGTTCTATACAACAATTTTTCTTTTGTATTTGGTTTCTGTAAGGATTCATTAAATTGTTTCTAATTTCATCTTCACCACATCCACCAGTTGATGGTAAAATTTCTTCATAAGCTCAATCCTGGAAATTTTCAACAAAAGCCATCATTGATCTCATTGTTGATGAATAAATTGCATGTTCACAGATGAATTTGTTATGATGATGATATCTTTTAGACAGACTTCTTGGTTGTGTTGATGTTTCCATATCTGTTAAAATTTTTTTAGTCTAGTATCATCAGTAAATGCTTTCCTAAGAACAAGAACTTGATTTACATGAAACCAATGATTTTTCTATTCATCGAATATGAGTATAATTTCTTCAGCATTATATTTAAGTTGATGTTTTTAAGATCTAAATATGATGTCATTTATTAGAAGGATTTTTAATGTGAAAGGTTTTTATATAAATGGAAAGCTAAAATTAATATTGAGATAAACAGAACAAAAAGATTTATCCTATCAAAAACAGGATGATTTGGCTGCATAAAACAGAAACCAAACAATAGTTAAAATGATTTATTATGTTTAAAAAAAATAATCCTTAGTTGGAATAATAAAACAAACTCTCATAATTTGTAAAAAAGAACTTACAAATCGTTTTAAATTAAGTCAACATTGTTCTTGGAAAAAAGATAGAAAATGTTTAAATTATGCTGATAAAGAGTTCACAGACGGTTATTATGAAAAACATAAATATTATGCAAAAATTGAATATTTCGCAGAAAATTAGTTTGGGAACATATTTTAAAAATATGTATTTTAAAACTGATCCAACTTCGAATGAATTACTCAGGATGTTAATTCTTTAATTAAATAATGGCAATGTGGTAAAATATATTTTCCATTTTTAATATGAATCATTTATTATCATTAACCTAAAAATACATTTATTGAATTCAATAGTATATAATTTTTGTTTTAAAAATCTAATGAAATTAAGTTCCCTATATTGTTTTATTTTGTGATTGAGACAATTTTATCATCATTAAAAATAATATCACTTTGTTCTACAGATTATTGAACTGTTTGAGATTTTTATACTCTGTATCTTCTATTCTATAATGATATTTTTCCAGTATTCACATATTTTCTTTTTCTTAATACTTTATTTTTACTCATGGAATTCATTACATATTAGCCCTTATGTAAGAATGTGTCATTAATTCATTTATACTATATTTCATAGTGGCATAATATGATTCAGTTCTTATGACTTAATTAAAAGACTCAATTTCCAAATAATATATATCACTACTTTCAACATACTTTGGTTTCACAATGTTACGGTGAAAACCACACATTCCAATTTTTGATGTAACTAAAGTACTCATTCTGTATTAAGAGGATTAACAAATTTTATTGTTGTTTGTTTCATTTGTTTTGCTTCTAATTTCTCTGAAAATACAGTTGTTTGTTCTAAATTTGGGTTTGAAACTTATTTTGTACATTTTGTGGATCTGTTACTATATAATGTTTTGTCTATTTCTATTATTTTCCACAATTTTACCGAAAGAACAATTATCAATTTATGGAAGTCTTTTTCACTATCATTGGTCGCCTTATTTCTCATTTCTGTGTTAAAATCAATGTATATTTTGACCACTTACATTGTTTAAACCTAAAATTCTATAGATTTTAATGATTTTAATCTAAGGTTTAGATCTTGTTTAAGTATTCTATTATGTAAAACATATTTTTCTTTGTCATTTGATGTTGTTAATAATCTATTATCTCTTTCTGGTCTAAAGATATATGTTCATGTAAATTGTATAGTATTTTTGGGTATTCTAAATAGACTTTTTAGAAGGCCATGTTTATAGTCGTCCCATGTTTCGAGTATTGTTTCAACAGTACAGTGTTCCAGATCTAACCAAATGAAATTTTAAAAATAGTTAAAAACTGAGACATTTCCCAACAGTAAAAATAATTGCCTCATGCCTCACGTCCAAATATGCTGTATAGAGTGAATTTTCCTCTGTAACAATATTTTTCAGATATTTGGTATTAGCTGCTGCACATCTTTCAATACTTAGAGAAATAGCTCACTTGAATTAGCTTTTCAGTAAGCAAAATTCTATTATTCTTGTTTGACACTCAGATCCATTTTACTCATTTTTAGCAAATCTGGAACAGTATAGTTCCTAGGTGGGACGAGTTCATATTATGTAATACCAGTATCTCCAAAATCTACAAAAGGATCCGCTAATATTAAAACATCAGATATACTACATATATAACATTCTGTATCGTTTAAAATTTTTAATACTGAAGATTTCTTACTCTCATTTTGCACAATTATTGTATATGTCTTTAATAAAAACATTTTTGTATTAGTAATTTTCTTTCCCTTAATCTTTCCTCAGACTCCTAATATGTGTATGGATAACTGCCTTGTTTCATTATTAAATCAAACTTTTCACAATTGAAATATAATGCTGCTTCTCTAAATTGTTCTTTTTTAAGATTAGAAGATAATTTACCGACACTTAATGTCATATATTTAAAAGTATTCAAATTTTTTGAAGTTAAAGAAGAGGTAATATCTTTATCTGTTGAAAATTTTGTACTACACAAAGAAACATCACAATTTCCGAAATTATGAGTTCAACTAGAAGAAAAACATCTTTATATTTATTATTACTATTTTCATGATATCCATATTTCAGCATAAAATGACACTGGTCACTCACTTTTTTCATTAACAGTAAATTGTTTTTCAAAAATATAAGTTTCCAAATTTTTAAAATTTGTTTTATCTAATCTACTCATTATTAATAGACCTGTTTTGTTCATATATGTTTTTAATTTCTCTAGGTTCTTGTTTCAACATTTCAACAAATTTTTGTGAAACGTTATTACCAGTATATGATACATGCAGTTTAAATCACTATTAGATTACTTTGTGCAATGACTAAAATAAATAGCCAAATTTGTTACATATTTATTAATAAAATACTTTTTAGAATTGGTTTCACAACTTTCAACACCTCATTGTAAAGGAATCCATAATAAATTATTATAATTTTTAAATTTAATTTTTTATCTTTTCAGGTATGTTTATTATGATTCCTTAATGATCATTTCAATTGTTTTTCTAACTTTCTAATTTTTCTTCTAAGTGAAATAATATTGAATATCTATCACAAGGATGAATTTTTTGTCTATGTGTAGTTGATTGCAATCAAATGAATGTAGATTAATCTTCTATCTAATGTTTGATGAGAATTATTTTCATCTCTTCTTAAAAGAAGATTAGCATACATTTTGGTTTATTTTATTCACAAAATAAACATTCATCGAAATATTTGACTTGTTTTCAAATTTTGGAATAGCTTTTATATTCCCGAATTGTTTCTGCATCAGGATCTACTGAATATAAAGCCGCTTTTACTAGTTACAGAAAACAGATTGATCCATATTTTTATGTTAAGTAAAGCTATGTAATTTTTAATTTCTTTTGGTAGATCGATTTAAGACACACTAAACTCAGCTTGTGTTTATTAACACATAATTCTAAATTGTTTATAGAACATAAACGTAAATATCTCTTGACAATTCTTCTATTTCTGTCAATAGTTTATTTGTTGATCTTTGATAATGATCTTCTAAACATGCTGTTCTAAATAGAACTTAATTGCCTGTCTTAAAATTAAATTCTTGTATTTCTTCTGGCTCTTAAAACTTCAGCAAAACTTCAAATTAACTTCAATATGTCCCCTATGTAACAAAGTATTCTTATCTTTGGCGATTACTTCTTATGTAATTTTTGTATCTACTATATTACCATTATTATGGATCTTATATGTTACTATTCTACATCTTGCAAGTGTAGTTTTTCTGTAAACTCATGTAGATATTTTAAAGAATTCATTATCATCTAGAGTGGTAAGTCCTGAAAGCTTTTCTGATTGTTTTTATGTTTAATTTCTTGATATTTATACACTATAAGCCCTTCAAAATAAATATCAGTCTCATCATAATTGTAATTTTTTCAATATGATTGATTAACTGTTGTTTGTTACTTCCAGAATACTTCTTTAAATTACTCGTTTTACAAATTGTTGGAAATTCATTTAATCTTTCATTTCCAGTTCATTATCGATACTATTAACATTACCCTCAGAGTTTCCAGGAGGTTTAATTATTTCTTGTTTACTCTGTGTGGAAAATCTTTTGAAATTTCTCAGTTTAAAAGCTCATTAAGTTCTGTTAAAAACCTGTTTGACAATCTGTTTTCATTATCATCAACATTATCATTAGTGTATTCTTTAAGATGATGAACTGTTATTTATTAATTTTGGGATATTGTTTTCGGTATTTTGCATTATAAATTTCATGTAACTCTTCTTTAGTTTTATGACTCACCTTATTCTTACTACATTTTTCAATAAATTCAATGAGAGGTAGTCTACTTGTATTCGTATAGCCTTCTTCTATGCAATGATTTCATTGAATAATTAGAATATCTTTTTCTTTACAATAATTTTGTAAATTTTTAACCGGTGTAATAACTCTGGGTTACAATACTTTTGTTTTATGTGTATATAAAGATTTAGATTTTTAAAAATTAACACATTTACGATTTAAATGTGATTGTGAGTTCATCTTTGTCTTGTTTCGAATCGATCAAGTAGTGGTGAGACTTATTTCGGCAAATATTAAATTTTAAACAAATAAATTTTTTATTTTGTTAAAATATATTTTAAACAATTGGTTTCAAAAGCAGTAGTTGCAAAATATGGTTTTATTATGTAGATAAGACATTGAATGCTTGTTGTTAAGGTACGAAAGCGTATACTGTGGCGGAACATTTATATCAGATCTACTCAGATTTTGTAAAATGACATCAGTAGACAGCTGAATTGTTGTGTGTACTGATTTATCTTCTGGTTCTTTTGAGTGAATGTTGAAGCCAAAGATAATTATGAAAAAGTTTTAAATTAAACTAAATTTGGATATTTTGGTAAGTTTGTATAAAAACGGATATACTGACAAAAATCGTCATTGTAGTTGTCTTAATTTAAGATTTCAAGCAAATTTTGATCAGAATCTTGTAGAAACACGATTCTGATAATTCTAATTATATGAGGAATTTTAAAGAAGAAGAAAATACTAATCTAATGCTTAAATGGTTAAGCATACTCAGTTAAGGATTGTATTTCGATACTGCAAAGTCTAAGTAAAATAGTGATGATGTAGTCCAGGTATTCAGAAATATGATTCTAGCTACCAGAGTCATGCTGTATCCTAACCACAGTTCAGTAGGTTGGGTACAATTCATAAGAAACATATTAAATGGTATGATTTTTGGTAGTATTGGTAGCACAGCTAAGGAGAGCAACATAAACGAATGTGTAAGAGAGAAGTTGATAGCTGACGACTTCGCTTTGCTTTTTCCTTGTTTTGCTTCTTTGCTAGGTTGTTTTGCACATAATTAGACAAGCACATCTTTTGGTTTTAGTCCATTCTGTATTTCGTATCCCAAATGGAAACTAACTTGTGTTTTATAAGTAACAACATTTAGTTGTATGTGTAACCTCTACGTTTTTGTGTAAGCAAAGTAATCACTTTTGGTGTAAGTGCACTTTACTTAATAGAACGTTCTCCACCATGATCAAGGGCAAGAGTTTTCTGTTACTGTTGACGATAAATACGAAAGTTGTTTATGAATAACAAAACCATTTTATATAAGTCTGACGAAGTATTGATCCAATGTTTGATATATTTTTCTTTTGCGTTTTTCTTGCTTCACCTCTTTGTTAAGAAAAAATGCTTTTCTAGCTCTATATGGTAAATTTGTATCATTTTCGTATTTTTACCAAATCATCACTCTGTTTCACGCTACAAATCAACAGTTTACGAATGAAACCAGCATTAAACATCGCGAAAGCGTTACAGAGATCATAGATAAACACCAGTGGAAGACTTTGCAAGAGAGATGCTCAGTAGCTTGTTACGGGCTTTTGTTGAAGTTTCGGGAACATACATTCACTGAGGAGTCAAGCAGTATATAGCTCCCTACTACATATATCTCGCGGAGAGACCATGAGGATAAAATCAGAGAGATTAGAGCCCAAATAGGGGCATATCGACAATCATTCTTCCCATGAACAATACGAGACTGGAATAGAAGGGGGATCCAATAGAAGTACTCAAGGCACCCTCCGCCACACGCCGTCAGGTGGCTTGTGGAGTATGGATGTAGATGTAGTTGTAGATTTAGATGTACACAGTTTCAATTTCCCTATAAATATAACAGAGGGAGAACTACGTAGATCAAAACATTGCTATAAATTACCTGGCCCTTTTGTATATTCTTACTCAGGTTCCATATGGTTCACCACTTTCAGGTTTTACAAAAATCTAGTAAAGCACTGATCGCTTACATAAAGTTATCAATCCTTATGACGTAACGCCTGATAACACAGATATGACAAATTGACCAAAGCTACTAGGAAAACTACCGCAGAGTGGGCTCACTTATGACAGTCTATAGTAGCCTACGGTAGTTTTATAAGTCTTCTAGCTGCATAATACAAGTTCTAAGCCACCTTGGGCGGGAATATAAACGCCCCCTTCGGTGCTCAGCTCCGACTTAACTACGCGGTGGGGAGAGCCTTCACTTTAGAGCTGCAGCCTGTACAGCGCAGCTTGTACCAAGTGACATTTAGTTGGTTCATACAGAGCACGCGAGGCTGCCCTCAGAACGACCCAGAGAGTGCCTCGTGTTCCGCAACGCGTAGACTAGTCCCCACTTCCGCGAACCATTGCCGCCCGGGGCGCAACTTTCCTGTAGTGGGCTCACGTCGGCCGTGCATAATACCTGCAGCAGCGCAACGCTAAGTTTGGCCGCTCACGCGCGCCGCTGTGAAACGCCGCCGGAGGAAGGTCGTTATTAAAGACCAACGGCAGCAGACGCCATTTCTGAGCATCCAGGTCGCTGCTGGGCTTGACGGCCTGGCACGGAATGAGCAAAGCCTGCCGGCTTATTCGATTAGTCGGCAGTCGGCTGTCGGCTAAGCGGCGGCGTCTAATGCAGCGCAGCGCTTATCGCCTCACATCTAGGGACGGTTTGGAGCTCTCTTGATGAAAATTCTGAAGTGGTAAAAGGTATTTGCCTACGACGTTGCTTATATCTAAGCTAAGGATTAACATCGTAAGACAACGTCGGAAAATAACCACTTACGGTATCAGGTGCCCCGATATTCTACTTCTCATTGGATGCTAAGTGTAACACATCAAAAAATTCTTAATTTTTATGCCCATAGTCTCAGTTATTTGAACTATTTAATAAGCTCTCTTCGCAGTTACTGACAAATACATCGTTCTTATATTGTAGGTTTACTCGTTATGAATTTATTTAAATTGGAGGGATCCCGTGGGTAATGTCGTGTGAGAAGCATATAAAACACTACAATCTGTTAGCAAGAGACTTAGAAACTGTAACATACAGACTGCTTGCACTACGCTCGTCTGTCCTCTTGTGGAGCACTGCTGTGCAACTT
This sequence comes from Schistocerca piceifrons, assembly GCF_021461385.2. Classification (NCBI taxonomy): domain Eukaryota; kingdom Metazoa; phylum Arthropoda; class Insecta; order Orthoptera; family Acrididae; genus Schistocerca; species Schistocerca piceifrons. The sequence goes on along the minus strand of NC_060140.1, from coordinate 676,068,683 downwards.
GGGATCTGCATCAGATAGAATTGTCGGAGGACATCGGAAATGTTCAAAGAATGGCAGTTCGTTTTGTATTATTGCGAACTAGGACAGAGTTTCACGGATGTGGTACGCGAATTGGGGTAGCAGTCATAAAAAAAGACATTAATTTTTGCTATAGGATCTCCTCATTAAATTTGCTCTCCGAATGCTGCAACCTACATGGGGATCGTCATAAGAAAAATGAGACATCAGAGCTCACACAGAAAGATTTAAGGCTTTGCTTTTCCCACGCGCTGTTAAACAATGGAACGTTAGAGAACTAGCCTGAAAGTGGTTTGACGAACACTCAACCAGGCACTTTGCAGAGTAATAATGTAGATGTAGGCGTCGCCTTACATGGAAACCGAGTGTATTTACGCATTCATGGTCGTATTCTCCGAGGTGAACTTTAATAAAACTGACATGGAATTGGAGGAAAAAAGATCCTATGAAGATGTGTCTAGAAATGCATCGCTGCCTCGGTAAATTGCGCTGACGAATGAAAGTTTTTCTGACCAGGCGTTGTGTGTTCCTTGTGTTTTGCAGATTGTGTGACTCAGTATACTGTAAGACGCAGAATGATCGGGTACTCGTGTACGTAATGTTTCTGTACGGTCAAGGAGACATTTCAAGCCCTGCTTGAGCGTTTGTGTGATCATGGGTCCTTTCATACTGACGAACGTGCAGGGAGGTGGTGGGATGCGCGTACACTAGATTTACAGGACCGGGTTCTACAGGTGACTGGGACGAACCCTAGTGCAAGCTCCAAGCGAAAGGCCCTCAACATGGTACAAGCCAAAGTACGATTAACGGTATTCTGCTGAAGATCATCACAATCCCTGTCCCCTACAACGAGTGCAAGGATTATCAGACACGGACTTCCCTCATCGGGGATGATTTTGTCGGTGATTTTTGCACCAGACCATCACAATTATGGGACTTCTTACATCAGTGTTCTTTACTGAGGAACCATTCTACTGCTTACAGTACGCTGGCCCAATCACACAGCCTGCAACAAACATGGAACACACAGCACATGGTCACAGGAGCTTTCATTCGTCAGCTCCACCTACCGTGGCAACGATGCGTTCCAGACACATGTTCATAGGACTTTTTGCGTCCGTATGCAGTCAGGAATCCTTCGTTGCAGTTTGATTTTACTATTGATCACTCTGTGTATTGCTATGACTGCTTTTGCCTTCGTAGCTGAGAATCTTCCGTTCTGATGTTCCTCTCCCTGTGACATATACCGTTGGCATTAAATTTAACATGACATATGCCACTGGCATTAATTTTAACATTATCTAATGAAGCTCTGTCCTGACGAAAAAAGTAATATATCAATTACAAATCTGCAACTTACAAATTTTACAATCAGTTTAATTGAGTGTGTTACATTTCAGTGTAGAATTAATGACCTTAACATTAAAACTTAGTTCATCAATAACTTACATCATTCCACGCACCACAAAGCCACGTTTATAGAGCTGATAACTAAAACATACGTAAATTCACAGGAGCAGATAGGCTGCAGAGGATGCTGTCATTTACTGTCCAGTAAGTTCTTCAAAAGAGCAAAATCAATTTCAAAACGACTGAGGCAAGATGTCTGGATGTTGCCAAAAGTGGTAATTGAGCCTAAATGAGGGGCAATGCAAGCTCATCCACATGAAACCTAAATGGACACCGTTAAATTTCTGATATAGCTAAACTAAATGTTATCCATTCATTGAAATACCCTGGAATTAAATTACGAACAATTTGGACAGAAACGATCACTTATAACGTTGTGGGGCTAGCAAACTATATACTTCGTTTTGTTGGTAGAACAGACGATGCAGCAGATATGCAAAAGAGATTGCCTACACTACACTTGTCCGTCCTCTGCTGGGGTATTGCTGTGCAATACGGTATCACTATCACACAGGTTTTACACACGACATCGAACAAGTCCAAAGAAGGGCAGCTGGTTTTGGATTATCGTGAAATAGGAGGGAGATTGTCACGAATATGATAAACCAGTTGGGGTAGCAATCATAAATAGAAACATTTTTCGTTGGGGCGAGACTTTTCAGTAAATTTCAATCAGCAGCTTTCTCCTCCCATTTTATTGTCGCCATTCCGCATAGGTAGAAATGATCATCGTAATAAAATAAGGGAAATCAGAGCTTATATCGAAAGATTTGTCTGTTTATTTGTCCAACGCTTGGTTAAAGAGTGGAATGGTAGAGAAATAGTCTGAAGATGGTTCGATGAACCCTCTGACAGGCAGTTAAGTGTGAATGGCAGAGTAGACATGCAGGAGTAAAATTAATCATGCCGAACAAGGACCTACAGCGCTAGAAGAGCAAAATTTACGAACTGTTTATGTTTACTTCAATTTGGAGAGTGCCGTACTTGTTTACGATTTCAGTACGAATGTGACACCTGAAAGTTAAAATTTAGTAAGTAGAGTCAAAATATTTTGGATGACAGTCATTTGGGACCTCTAGTAGCTATACACACAGAATAATTCTTACTTCTCAATGGTGCTATTGCAAAGGCAATAAAAGTGACATGCAAAACTGTAGTAAGTACAATACCAGTGTCGTTTTTCCGACTACTATACAGGCTGACATGTGCCAGTGGGTCTGTATGACATGCAGTAGTCACAAAGACTTGAAGCACGGGCAGCACCTATAAAAGTAAATACATTTTAGCCAAGATTGTCAAGGACATAAAAATACCAACGCTTAGATTCAGGCTGTCCATAACAACTGAACAGTTTTAGTACCAGATGCGATAAAATTCAAATGACGATGAGCTCTTCTGCCTGTGAGGCAAGTTCAGAATTTTACAGTCCTCCCAGTTTCCCACAATCCTTTTCGTAGCTGCATATGGTGCATTTATCTTGATATTATCAGTCCACTGGTATCTTCTCATGGTTACATGGTCATCTTCCCAGTCATCAGTCCTTCTAGTGCACCCTATATTATGTAGTCTCTTCTCATACAGCGTCCTAGTCAATTTCTTTCCCTCTTCTAGTTTCCAGTATCGGTCTTTTCTTGTTGACTCTTTGTAATACAACAACATTCCATATTTCATCTGTCCGTTTCACACGTTCCGTTCTTCTCCACATCCACATAGTCAAGGCTTCTAAGCTTTTCTCCTCTCTCAACCGCAATATCCATGTTTCGGCAAACACCCTGTACAAACATCACAAACTTTTCCCTCAAATGTTTCTTTGACAACTCAAAATACTCTTCCTTCTATGAAACATATATTTTTGTTTTTATATCTTGATAACATGTCCGTTAGTAATGATTTTGCGTCCTAGGTGATACACATAATCAAGTTGTTCCTATAGCTCATTACAAAATTTTTCAATTTCATCTTCCTTGATAACGTTGCAAATATTATCGAATTAGTCAGTTTTTTTAATCGTCGAAATAAATATAAATAAGACTGTCTCTAAGCATATCCCAGTTTTAATTTCCCGACTCGTCACATCTCCTAATCTTTCTTTTACTCGTTGCGTAGTGTATAAATTAGTTATTAGCAACCATTCTTCCTAGTTAGATCCTCTTATCTTCACGACAACTAAAAATTTAACCTATTGAACTCTATGAAAAACATTTTCCAAATCAACATAATCTGCAGAAAAATCCATACCTTTATATTAATATCTTTCCGAATTTATTCGTAACATTTCGGTTGCATCTGTTGTACCTTATAATTGCATGATGTGGAAATTCTGCTTGGGAAAATATTTTGTTTACGGCAGTTTTAATAATACTAGCGCCACTGATGTTTGTTTCGTTTCTAGGATTAATTATGGAAACAATTTTAAGTGAATCGGAACACAGAGAATTCAGTCTGGTTTTCATCACTCACATTACTTACGAAATAATTAAAGGCAGTGGCTGACCCTGACCAACAAAACAATTTTGACACATGGAAACATACTCATCGAAGAACTTAGAAGAAATGGCCATGCAACAACTATAATGCAGCATTATATCTGTGAAATGTATAACAATTATATTTACAGTCATCTCACTGTGGTTAAGAAGCATTAAGCTGGAGAATTTAGAGCTTTATTGGTTCCCTTCTATGGAATAGTGGAATATTTCAGTGATAAAGGTACTGGGCGAGAAGAATTTCACAATGAAATATGAAAACAGTTTCCTTTATCAAATGTCAACGGCCGTGCCAAGACAGATACACCGGTTCCTGTCAGATCACCGAAGTTAAGCAACGCCGGGCGTGGCCAGTAATTAACTAGGCGACCGTCCGGGTACTGTCACATGCTGTTGACAATTTTCCCTTGGACTTTACGGCAGAGGGGACAGTTGGAGTGCTGTTGTAAAGTCCCTGATCATCAGTCTCCGCACCAATGTCCTTGATTTCATTCCAAACCTCTCCGCAGTGTCTTATGAAGTGAGGGCATGCGACTTTGTTGATGGTTAGCCGTCGGTCGGATGGGGACGTTGAGCTAGGCGGCCCCCTCGACGCTCTTGAAGAGGAGTAGGCTATGCGGCAGCACCGGCTTTCACCCTGTGTTTTCTCTCATTATCTCCAAGGTGAAAACGACACTACTCCACTCGCACTATTACCGTCGTCTCAGTTAACAGAGGCACTTACACACACAGCTCTCAAACTCCACAAAGGAAAAATACCTGCCGGTGCGAAGCATATGGACACCTTGCATTTAGGCGGTTTAACTGCCATTCGCAGTCTCCCGGCCATTCGCGCCATACGAATTAACTTTTTACTTTGTCAAATCAGCAGATGCTTAATGTTTGTTCAAATGGTTCAAATGGCTCTGAGCACCATGGTACTCAACTGCTGTGGTCATAATTCCCCTAGAACTTAGAAATACTTAAACCTAACTAACCTAAGGACATCACACACATCCATGCCCGAGGCAGTATTCGAACCTGCGGCCGTAGTGGTCGTGCGGTTCCAGACTGTAGCGCCTTTAACCGCTCGGCCACTCCGGCCGGCAATGTTTGTTCAATATGTTCAGTACCTGTCCACAGTGTAATGTAATTTATCGTGTCTGTTGCACGTCAGGGATGCTATAACTTTCTGCACGATGGTACTACTAGGTCTCAAACTATCGGATTCACCATATCGGTCAGATAGACTTCTCGATTTACTCTTGAGCTGCAAGAAACTGGCCAAACTTTTTATAGTAAGCGCCATTTACTACATAGGTCCTTAGGGTGGTATCCCTGCAGTTTGTGGAAACCGGTCACCGTTCAAAATGGTTCAGATGGCTCTGAGCAGTATGGGACTTAACTTCTGAGGTCATCAGTCCCTTAGAACTTAGAACTACTTAAACCTATCTAACCTAAGGACATCACACACGTCCATGTCCGAGGCAGGATTCGAACCTGCGACCGTAGCGGTCGTGAGGTTCCACACTGAAGCACCTAGAACGGCTCGGCACACCGGCTGGCGAGGTCACTGTTATTGATGTAGTTACCAAATGTCTTTCAGCAGATGAATCTCATTTCTCTTAAGGATATCCGTTCGTAGGACCTAATATCCGTAGCTAATATTTTCTAGATTACGAGTCGAGGGCAGCCACAACGATTTCAATGTACAGCTTATCAGCAGAAAATTGGAAATTTTTGGTAAGATCTTATGGGACCAAACTGCTTAGGTCATCGGTCTTTAACCTTATTCACTACTTAATCTAACTTTAACTGACACTAAGGACAACACACACACACACATCCATGCCCGAGGGAGGACTCGAACCTCCGACGGGGAGAGCCACGCGGACCGTTACAAGATGTCCTAGACCGCGCGGCTACCCCGCGAGGCTTTATCAGCAGAGACATTAAATCCAGCAAAATATTGTGGCTTGCCTTAGTTTTATGATTAGTGCGGATGAGGAAAAAAAATTGCGCTGTGTTCAGAGATGTAAAGGGGCCTAGAATTTTCAGCTGGACCCTCCCTTTGAGCTCAGGACGTCGGCTCGCACAGAGGAAGCAGGCGCAGCTGCAGCTGCCTAGGTGCCTTTAAAGCCGCCGACGGCGTGTGTCAGTCCGGCACTGGCTGAAAGGCTTCCCTTCCGCTGTGTCCGGAATTACGCAGCGCTCTGCGAGGCTGTCCCCAACAGCTGCGGCTAGATTAACTCCACCCTGTGAAACGACAGTCGGGACACGTGTCTCCCGTTCCCCTAGATCTAGCTGTTTCGTCACCTCTTGCCTGCTTCGTCACCTTATGCAGAGAAACGTAAACAGGGGGAGCGGCGTTTCTAATATATTATATAGAGTGTAGTAGCAATTAGCAAAAAAACTTAATGAAACGTGAGAAGTGGAACTACTGTGTTATAATATGTAGTTCCGTATCGTCACGAAGGGGTTTGTTAGGCAGCTACATAGGCCTGAAAGCTGTCAGCTTTGGTCGAAATTAGTCACACCAAAACAATGCAGGTGCAACTGAAACGCCAAAAAAAAAAAATCAAAATATCAAAACGGTTGCTGAATCTCTCGCGACGAATATGTCCTCAAAAGAAACGTGAGAAATTATCTTCTCGGAAGTTTTTTCCATGCTGAGTAGGATAAACCTAGTAGCTGATAAATTTAGGCATGTCGTTGTTCCATGAAATCCTCATTTACTGGACTCGCAAGATTTTGCCATTAAACAGCCTATCAGCCTTTTCACTGCAGCCAATATTGCTTTCTGACAGTATCTACACATGGTAAAGAAATCTAATACATGTGAATGGATGAAAATCGTTATGTTATGAGTGACATTTTATTGCAAAACTGAGTGCAGTTCAGACACTAAACAAAAGCGTCCTTGTTACTGACAGTTCCAGCAACCTACTGCTAACGTTTACCATCTAGCAGCACGTTCTATAACTACATTTATCGAACCACAAAGGATAGGAAATGTCAGAATGTTACCAGCTACACTATGTCATAGTTAACTTCATAATGATGTTGTTTTTTTTTTGTCGCCTTGAAATGAAGACAAAGAATACACAATTTACTTCCTTGGGTTGGGTTGTTTGGGGAAGGAGACCAGACAGCGAGGTCATCGGTCTCATCGGATTAAGGAAGGAAGTCGGCCGTGGCATTTCAAAGGAACCATCCCGGCATTTGCCTGCAGCGATTTAGCGAAATCACGGAAAACCTAAATCAGGATGGCCGGACGCGGGATTCAACCGTCGTCCTCCCGAATGCGAGTCCAGTGTCTAACCACTGCGCCACCTCGCTCGGTGGTTTACTTCCTTGCCAGGGGATTCGACGAAGCTTGTAGATAATACCTGGACAGCATTTCATGTGAATGAAAGAATGAAAGTTGATATCCTGTCTACGGAACCATTCGCAAAACTGATCAGCAGAAAAACAGAAACTGAAAAGCTAAAACTTAACTGGTTGAAATGAGATGGATACAACACAGAAACGCTGAACCAGGAACTTTCTTATTCAAGGATACGTTGAAAAAAGACACACAGTTTCGAAAAGTCCATGCAGGCCTGGTACAATATGGGTACATCTTCCATTACTTCTACATGAGCCAATAAGTTCGAAGAAATAAAATATTGATGATTTGATGTCGTTAGTGCAGTTCGCTACTATACCACAACTTCTACAAGTGTCTAACACCGATTAAAAACTCATTAGAAAACTATCCAGGTTGTCGTGATCGTCCTCAAGGTCGCGGCAGAGGTCAATAACATGGTCCATACTTTTAACAGTACATTGCAGAACATAACGATTCCGAACCGTCAAGTGATGAAGGATGCCAACCTGATGAAAGTGAACTTGATGAACTGGTGGAGAGTATAATAAAGGGTATATTCTTCAAAGATACAGTTATACTAGTGACATTTTACCAAGCCTTTTAAAACCATAATGATACAAGTGCCTTACACCTGGGACTTTCAACTACTTACCGTATGCAGGGTGCTTCAATTGCACCTACCGCGTCCGTTTAGGCGACCTGCAATGTTATATCTAACCTTCACACATCACGCGAGATATTTTGAGATTTTCGTATTCTCTCGTTTGCTGCATGCAAACTACTTGGTCCTACAGAAAAAAAATAAACAAACTTTTTGTAGGAAATTTAATGTAGCTCAACTTTGATCCGGGTTCGTTTTCACCACAGCCTGTAGGTTTCGAGTTATTCAAGAGAAATGTACAGAAGTGACCTTCAAAGGCATCCCACTCCCACACTTAGCCCCCACGAGTCAGGATTTCTCGTTCGTCATTCGTGGCACTCCCTGCATTCCTTCCTACCATTATACATAAATTAGCAACTGCAAAAATTGTTTCCCACATTCGATCTTTTTTGGTCTTCGTTGACTGACCTTCGGACGCCACCGACATCGTAAGGCTCGCACTCTTTGTATAACTGACATGTGTGTAAATTTTACATAACGGTTTAGTGAATTTTAACAGCATAAAATAAACAGTTACCTCGTTGTATTCTTCATGCCTTCTGTCAACGAAACTACTGTGTTTTTAAGGGTTAAGTATGATCGAATTGTCAACGTAGTTAGTTATACCGTAATGTTTACAAAAGTCGTTTTTCTTTCATTACCCTGACAGGCACGTTCAAATTAATAATGTTATCGAAATAGCCGACTACGATGGTGTAGCAATAGCCGGTAGTAAAAGCCCAATTCAATTGTGACCAAAAAGGGACGAATATCGAGACTAGGTCGTGCAGTCGGAAATCTTTGTAGAATGGTAGAAGGGAGTGCCACGGACAACATACTAGAAATCCTGGTTGGAGTGGGATGTGTGTCCGGGTAGAGATGCATTTCAAGGTCATCTTGTACACTGTCCATGAATAAATCGAAAACCGTGGCCACTAGCGAAAACGTACCCCAATACAAAATTTACCAACATTAAACTTCCTACAAAAAAAAAAAAAAAAAAACTGGTCATTTTTCTGTAGAACTAATAGTTTGCGAGGGAATACGTGAACCTAGCTCGAGGTTTTTGAAAGCCAAATGTAACACTGCGGGCTGCTGAAAACAATGAGAGAGGCAGCTAAATCACGCTGTTTATGTAGCTTAGATGAAAAACATTGTATAAATTTATTGTTTCATTTTGTATAACCCGTGTCTTTATATGAACATTAAAATGTTTAAGGGCTTTCTTCTGAATGAACACTCGTATTTACACCGTTATGATTTTCACCCATATTAGATCTCCTGAATTTCTTTTTTCACATACTTGTACTCGAAAATATTAAAATAAAGGAGTTTTCTTGCTACTATTATTCTAATTGTAGTAGTAGAGAATAATAGTCAGTGAACTGCATTCCTGCTGCAGTTAAAGATGTATTCATGAGTGAAATATTAAGGAAAATTTTCTGTCAGCACGCCAGACAGAGAAATTTAATATCTTATTTGTGGATTTATTTAGTATTGTAGCAGATAATATTTCAGTACCATTTGCACGGTGTTAGTAACACAAGGTGACTTTTTGCGTGTGAGTTGTTAGTGAGTAACAATCACGGCAAGCACATGTATACAGGATAACTTTTAGACATGTATGACAAATCAAATTACATACATATAATGGCGAAAGAAATATACGTTTTTCAGCACAAACAAATAATTAGGTAGCTATCAATATTTCTCAGTTGTTCCCAAATAAGATGTCAGAATGACGTACAACTAACTAATGTAATCCTGTCGACGAAAGAAAATAAGGTAAAAAAATTTTATAGCCAAAATTTTAGCACAGTGGTGGAAGAAAGTGACACGAAAAACGCACTAGAACTCATGACTATACAATCGACGGCCAATATAACATTGTGAAACATCCTGTAGATGCTTCTTGTGACGTAGTGGGGAATTATTTGCTCGCTCTTTAGTTTGCATATGTATGAAGGAGAGAAGTACACGAACACAATCAGGAAACTTAAATTCCCTCTCGCATCTACCCCACACTTCTCTCCCCGATACCGCCCCCCTCCACCACCACAACTCAGCCCTCAATGCAACTCTACCGCACTTAGACTTGGTACACACGTTTAATATTTGTTTCAAAGCTACGTTTTCAAAAAATAAACATTAATTTTAAACAATTAAAACAATATTTCAAGTAGTCTGCGACTTTTCCATTATTTGCAACGCAGAAACTGTTGGTTCTTAAAAAAAATAAATAAAAGTGAACCCTCCCTTTTACATATGTACAAATATTTTCGACTATATAAATTCGTCCTCAAGTCCGTCTTTACCTTACTGTCTGTGCTTAGTGGGCTAGTAAGTACTTAAAGGGAACACGTTTATAAATTGCTCAGTCTGCGTGAAGCACATAGCTACAGAAGTGGATGAAATGTTTCATTAGTGTTGCTTAGTAACAAAATCACGTCCTCTCTAAATCCCTTTTAATCTAGGGTACTACCGATTTCACAGCTGCATCTTCGGGTGCAAATTTGCAAGTCGTGCAATACACTCAAGCGCCAAAGAAACGGGTACACATGTGTAATATCATGCACGCAGAAGCTCGCGGAAGTGCCCCAACACGACGTGTCATGGACTCGATTAATGTCTGAAATAGTGCTGGAGGGAACTGACTCCATGAATCCTGCAAGGCTGACCATAAATCCGTAAGAGCACGAGGGGTGGAGATCTCTTCTGAAGCATGTTGCAAGTCATCATAGATATGCTCAATAATGTTCATGTCTGTGGAGTTTGGTGGCCAGCAGAAGTGTTTAAACTCAGAAGAGGGATTCTGGAGCCACTCTGTAGAAATTCTGGACGTGTGGTGTCGCATTGTCATGCTGGAGTTGCCGAAGTCCGTCGGAATGCACAATGGGCATGATTGGATGAAGGTGACCACACAGGGTGCTTACGTACGTGTCGTCTATCAGAATCGTATCTAGACCTATCAGGAGTCCCGTATCACTCCAAATGCACACGCCCCACAGCATTTCACAGCTCCACAAACTTGAACAGCCCTCTGCTGTCATGCAGGGTTCATGGATTCATGAGGTTGTCTCCATCCCTGAATAAGTCAATCCACTCGATACAATTTGAAACGAGACTCGTCCGACCAGGGAACATGTTTCCAGCCGTCAACAATCCAACTTCAGTGTTGACGGGCCCAGAGCGAGGATTCAAGCTTTGTGTCGTTCAGTAATCAAGGGTACACGACTGGGCTTTCGGCTCCAAAATCCCATACCGATGATGTTCCGTTGAATGGTTTGCAGCTCACAATTGTTGATGGCCCAGCATTGAAAACTGCAGCAGTTTTGCGGAGGGGTTACAGTTCTGTCATGTTGTACGATTCTCTTCAGCCGTCGTTGGTCCCGTTCTCTGCAGGATCTTTTTCCGGTCGCAGCGATGCTAGAGATTGGATGTTTTACCTGATTCCTGATATTCACAGCACAGTCGTGATATGGTCGTGCAGGAAAATCCCCACTTCATCGCAACCTCGGAGAAGCTGCGTCCCATCGCTCATGCGCCGACTATAATACCAAGTTCAAACTCATTTAAATCCAGATAACATGCCAATATAGCAGCTGTAACCGATGTAACAACTGCGCCAGACACTTGCTCCCGACTTCAGTGCCGTATTCTGCCTGCTTACATATCGCTATATTTGTATATGCATGCCTACAAAAGTTTCTTTGGAGCTTCATAGCATATGACATACTTTTGGAAAACCTTACTTTCATTGTCCCATTAAAAGATTTTTAACCAAAAGGCGTATGTACTAAAAGAATTGAGATATCGTGGAGAAAGCTCCCATGAAGCTGGACGTGAACATGCATGTGACAGTCTGCCGACTAAAATTTTTGATGCCATAATGGCAATATGTCAAGGAGTATGGGCTGCAGTTTAAGGATTCCCATTAAAACCTAAAATTGAGGTTGGAACCGATTTGGAAAGTGCGCATCAGAGTGCCCAAACAGTAGTGAACAAGCCGATCTTCCAGACTTGGCTGGCTGAGCCAACAGGCGACTGTCAACGGGCCGAATGTGAATACTTTTGATTTTACTTATCAGCTACATATTGTCACTTAGTCGATTCTTTATCAGGGGTACTTGTCTTAAAATGATACATCTACTCTTGATCATGTAATCTGAGGAACAGTAACACGCTTCACATGTCATATGTTTGGATTCAGTGTCACCCCTGAAAATTTGAAATGGAGCTGCGCGAATTACGAGATGACAAATTCCTGATATACATAAGTCGCTCGTTCAAGCCCTGAGGTACTATTGCAAAATCTTGTGAGAATTACACAACTGTTCGTATAAGTTATTGTTAAGTAATTTTTATCGTCTATCTACGATCGTTGTGAAGTGGTATGAAGAAGTGGTCAAGATAAAAAATACCAATATCTTACTCTTTATACGAATAAGTTGCAGTTTCGTGAATAATCGGCATCAGGACATATTTTTGTAGTTTGTTGTTTTGTTGACCACTCTGCATTTACAAGTACCTAGTGAATTAGAGAACACATATTTTTCTAAGTATGGTGTCCTTTTTAGGTGAAGTTGCATCTGCTGCTTATGCGTAACGAAATAAAGTAACATACAGGGCCCTAAACTAAGGTGCACTCATTTTCAATAGAATGGATGGTCGCTGGATCGAAACCTGTTTTGAAATTTCTTTGCAGATTAAAACTGTTTTTGAAACCAGGAAAATAACTCGGGAACTTAGTTAATGAGGGGTAAACCATTTCCGATGTAAGAAGTCAAGTTTCAGGTTCAAGACCTGCTGTCAAATGTTAAATTTTGACAGTACTCCTCCCCCACGTTTCTAACATCATAGAAGATATCCTGCATACCTTATTGGTCTGTCACCCATAGAGGTAACGGTATTTCGGTGATGCGACTTCGTCGCTGCCTAGGGATTGTTTCGAGAAACAATAATTCGATAACCAGAGTAGTCTGCATTATTTTGAGTCGAGCCAAGGTAAATGAATAGGGAAGAGCACTGACAACGAAATGCAAGATTTTGCCTTTTACTTACAATTCTGCACACCGTTTCATTCTGTCAGGAGGTTTCTCAAAATTCTATCTTTCGGTTGTTGCTCATTTTGGACTACGATGCTTGAAATCCTTCTTAATGTAGGATTTATATCTATATTAGATGTTTAAGTTTCGTTTTACTTCTAGACAGTTTTCTTGGAACAATTATTACTTGGACCACATTCGCTTTCGACGCTAAACTCGCTGGAGTTTTACCAGTTGACTACGAGATACTGTCAGCAGAGAAGGACCACATTAACGGTGTTGATTGATGATATCTGAGCCCACTACACTCATATCATTCACGATCGAGCCAACTATAAGCTCTCGCTACTCTTTGGACCATTACATAAGATTAATGCCCGATCGAGTTGGTGTAGTAGTTACAGCACTGAAGTCATATTACTGACAAATTCATGACTACCAGCTCGAAATATGCAGGGTGTAGGGTGTAAAAGTGCAGATATTATTACTGATGGCTGAGTACAGTGTACTGAACAAAATTACATCAGTATTTATGAGTAGTGATTAGTTAGTACCTCAATGTGACAACGTGACAAGAACAAATCATTCATGCTTATTTTGCCCTGGGCAACTGAACAGGTGTTGAATGGTGGACGCGTGGACACAAAACGGGTGATCTATACTGGTAACTATAATCCATTTAGTGGTTCAGTTACGACCATGCCGAAAACATCCGGTAGTAAATTACCAGAGGAGCAATGCTCCTATTGGAGCAGGTAGTTATAGTGTGGGCAACAGGAAACAGCTTGGATATGAATCCAAGATACAGTATTAGGATACCTGGATAAAATAGGAGCAGAAACTGAGCACACAAATGTGGGGTTTGTGGATGTATTTCAGCGCCATGATCAGACCTGGGTAAACACTGCTGTAAGGCAAATTAACACTGAGCTGAACAGGAGGCTCTGGACATCGGCAAAATCTCACGTAAGTGTTGTTCCAGTACATGCTATTGGTAGGTGGGGATACACTACACATGGCCTGCACCTGAATAAGGATGGGGAGAAATAAGTTAGCTTCTCTATTAGCAGAAACAGTAAGGGGGTCCACAGTCACACAAGGGGGTGGTTAATGTGTCCAGACGGGTTTTTTAGGTTAAAGTCAAAGTCCAGACAGTTGACAATCAAGATAAATAGAACAAAGGAAACTTCAAGTGCAGTAAATAGGGGCAAAGCTAAGGGGAGTATCAACTTACTTCATCAAAATATCAGGGGAATAAAAAATAAAGTTGATGAGCTATTAGTGTGTTTAGATGATCTAAAAAATAAGAATGAGATTGATAACTGTGGGCATGGATAGTATAATTTAGCATCTTACACATTTAGATCTAGGATGGATAAAGTAGGAGTTGCCATTTTCATAAAACAAGAGCATAAATGCAAAACTGTAAAAGTAAGCAAATTTTGTGTTGATCAGCACTTTGAGGTTTGTGCATATTTGCATAAAACAAGGGCGTAAATGCAAAACTGTAAAAGTGAGTAAATTTTGTGTTGATCAGCACTTTGAGGTTTGTGCATGTGAACTTCAGCTAGATAATGTAGTGCTGATATTAGCAACAGTGTACAGGTCCCCATTAGGAGATTGGGAGCTGTTCATAAAAAAGCTTGACTCTCTATTATGCTGTCTGTCAGACAAAAAGAAGTTATTACTCTGTGGTGATTTCAATGTAAACTTTCTAAGTAATTCTGATAGGAAAAGTGAACTAGAAGCGTTATTAACAACATATAACTTAGAATCAGTGATCAGTTTCCCTACACATATAGCTCAAAACAGTAGCACGCTAATAGATACTGTATTTGTACAGAAATAGGATGTAAAACAAACACATGCTTTCCCTGCGGTAAATGGATTGTCAGACCATGATGCACAATTGATTAACTTACAAAAACTAACAGGGTGTACAGTTCGGATATCATTAAGGTCGCTCAACCCGGAATCTATAGAGCACTTCAGAGAAAGCTTAAGAAATGTTGATTGGGGAGATGTATGTAATGAAGCCGGCCGCAGTGGTCGTGCGGTTCTAGGCGCTCCAGTCCGGAGCCGCGATGCTGCTACAGTTGCAGGTTCGAATCCTGCCTCGGGCATGGATGTGTGTGATGTCCTTAGGTTAGTTAGGTTTAATTAGTTCTAAGTTCTAGGGGACTGATGAACACAGCAGTTGAGTCCCATAGTGCTCAGAGCCATGTATATAATGGGCCAAATGCTAATGATGAATGCAACATATTTCTTGATAAATTTATGTCCATTTTTTAACATTGTTTCCCACAGAAAATTACTAAATGTAACACGAAACACTTTTCAAAGAAACCCTGTATTACTACAGGTATTAAAGTGTTCTCAGAAAGGAAAAGAAAACTGTATGAGACAGCAATAACTAATAAAGATCCAGAAAAAGTTTTACGCTGTAAAAATTATTGTAACATTCTGAGATAATATGTAATCAAGAAATATATATGTTGGAGAAAAAATTAACAACTCTGGCAATAAAACAAAATCAATATGGAATGTCGTTAGAAGGGAGACAGGGAAATTAACCACTGGGGTAGGTAGTATTACTATTAAAGAGAACGAGGCTATCCTAACCAACAGTACAGAAGTAGCTAATGTATTTAACAACCATTTCTTAAGTGTAGGAGAAAAAATTGGTGAGAACAGTTCAAAAGAAAAAGCCAGGCAGTACATGGAAGAGTTTTTTGAAAAAAAAATTAGATTAACTTTCACCTAACAACCTCTTGTGAAACAAGTAAAAATTATTAAATCTTTGAAAAATAAATGTTCTGTTGGAGTAGATCACATCTCTAATAAGATATTAAAACAATGTGGAGCAACTACAGCTGATATTCTGTGTCACATTTGTAATGCATCACTAACTCGAGGTATTATCCCAGACAGGTTAAAATATGCTATTCTCAGGCCTCTCTACAAAAAGGGGACACCACAGATGTCAAATGACTATCGGCCAGTATCCATGGTTACAGCGTTTTCAAAAATCTTCGAGAATGTAATATACTCAAGAGTGGGTAGCCATCTCAACAGTAATGGGATACCTAGTAAATCACAGTGCATATTTCAAAAATGCTGCTCCACTGAGATAGCAATGTACTATTTCACTGTCCACACAATAGAGTCTATAAATAGTAAAATGTCACCAATAGGGATTTTTTGTGACATGTACAAAGCATTTGATTGTGTGAACCACGACATTATGTTACAAAAACTACAATTCTATGGTATAGATGGAATAGCACATGAGTGGTTTAAGTTATGCCTACATAACAGGAAGAAAAAAGTTTCCTTTTATGGGTCAAGTGTTTAAATAAGTTTGCCACATCATGCATCTGGGGTGTAATCACATTAGGTGTTCCACAGAGTTCAATCATGGGTACCTTTCTCTTCTTGATATATGTGAACGACTTCCCCTCCTATCTGAAACAGGAATCTGAACTGACACTGTTTGCCGATGATACAAGCATCATTATTAATCTGGTAAAAGGAACTTCAATTGAAAATGTTACAATAAGGTCTTTGTAAAAGTCGTTAATTGGTTTTCTGCAAATGGGCTTGCTCTAAACTTTGAAAAAACACAGTATATCCAATTTTCTGCTGCCAAAAGTACAGTTCCTTCAATAAATATAACATGTGAACAGAAGTCAGCAGACAGGGTAGAGCATACTAAGTTTTGGGTGTACATACAGATGAGAATTTTAATTGGAAAATTCGTACTTTGGATCTTTTAAAGCGACAAGGTTCAGCAAATTTTGTAATGAGAATAATTGCCAATTTTGAGGATACAGAACTTAGTAAGCTAACATACTTTGCATACTTTCACTCACTAATGTCATATGGGATAATATTTTGGGGTAAGTCAACATTTAGACAAAAACATTCACTGCTCAAAAGAAATTAGTTAGAATAATGTGTGGGTTTCACAGTCGCACATATTGTAGGCATCTTTTTAAAAGATTAGGAATTCTTACAACAGCCTCACAGTACATTTACTCACTAACTAAATTTGTTCTCAACAACATGGTCCAGTTTAAAAACAACAGTGACATTCATGATTATAATACCAGAAAAAAGAAAGACTTACACTATCTGTTATGTATGAGGCGGAACTATGGGCCTCATGGGAAAAGGGTGAGTCACGCAATTTGACTCTTAGTCTGATCACGAGGTGTGGCCATTGATTGCACGCGTTGATCACATAGGCTGACGTAAGGATCAATGAACTATACTTGACGGGATGTACCTGAAACATCTTAGGTGATTAGAAAGTTAGAAGACAGGAATACAATTAAATACTTAGCTTTAAATCAGCATCAGCAGTGAACGTCGATCTTTAATTTGTACAAGTGCAGTTATAGACAGAACTGCGAATACTTCTATACAATTCAGATTGCTTCACACATATAGATCAATTGTCAATGCATAAACTGTATGTGGCGCCTGGTTAGGTCGTAGCTACTGACTTAGCTAAAGGCTATTCTAACTATCGTCTCTGCAAATGAGATCTCTGAAGCTGTAACAAGTGAACCATTCCTATTAAAGTTGGCTTTAGAACTGGCCAGTACGCTAGCTTGTCTCGTAAGACCAGCCGAGTGGCGGCGCCCGTTCTGCTAGCGTCGACATTGGCGACTCGCGGGTCCGATGTGTACTGATGGACCGCAGCCGATTTGAAGCCTACAACCTAACAAGTGTGGTGGCTTGCGGCGACACCACACTATGCTTTACTCTACGTATCTTTGGCACAGGGACGGGTAAAATATGCTACTATAAAAATTTTCGACAAATTACCAGATGAAATAAAATGTCTGATAGACAGCAGTAATAGCTTCAAAAATAAATTGAAATCATACCTCCTTGAAGGAGTTGTCCTTCTATACTACAGATGAATTCTTGAATAGGAATAAATAAATCTATAAATATAGTATATGCATTTTTTGCCATTTAAGGGAATGGGATATATAATAGAAATGTTAATCTTTAACTCTGTACTGTAATATTTATGATGTTGAACGTGTCAACTTCACAAGCAATGCACATATGAAACAAGATTTTTTTAATATATGTACATATATATATAAACTTACTAAGTAACAAAAGAGGCGATTATGCTCCTGTTTAGAAGACTCTGACTGAAAAGTGGGGTTCCAGCTGCCTCATTCTGCTTTCTTCAGCACGTTTTAGAATTTTCCGTGGAGTTTTGGCATGGGAAGGTATTCGCGCTCTTCTTAACATGCAAATCAACACCCATTCCCACAACTCCCAATATACGTAACTAGCCCCAGCCACTAGTCTATTGCTGTAAGTCTCTCGTATCCACCCACTCCCAATTTCCCATTCTTACTCACTCATCCATTCTACTTCATTGTCATTATTTCTTTGTGTCTCTCAAAATGCCACTGTCTCCTGGCTCGCTGCCTCACAGCCACAGTCTCCTTCGTTCTGTACTACTACTACTACTGTCTCCTCTCGCTGTCACTGTCTGTCTATTGCTCTCTCTTACTTCTATCTGATTCATTCATCACAACTACAACATGGGGTTACCAGAAACCTTCTGATGGTAACACAGAGACTTTACACCATATTTCTCTTTGCTAGGTCACTTTATCACTTTATAAACTACGTTTTCGTCTCACACAAGATTTTGCGTGAGATCTGTTTTTATGGGCGGCAACACCTTCCAAGATACGATTCATGTGTTAGTTTACAGCTGCTTGTATGCAGAAAATAGTTTCTTCTACAAATCGAATCGGTATGTAAAGTGATACTTGTGCTTAAATATTAGACTGAGAAACTGTTTTCTTTTCATGACGTACGCTAACTACTCTAGATGTTGACAGTTAGTTTACATTTATATAAAATTTGTTTGTCACTATGAGATAATCCATTTTTGAAGGTCCTCTTACTTAATGGAACATTAAATTAGCTGTTATTTCTTCACTCTACAACAATATATGAAATGTTAACTGATGAACAATTAGAAGCTGTTTTTAATGACAGAAATTCGGAATTACCGTATTGGAAGGATGACGAATTCTCTTTTGTGACTGAAGATTGCCCTGCTGCCCTTGATGAAAGTGACTGGTAAACAGTAAGAACGTTAAGATGACGTTCCAGTAACCAGGAGGACGTCCCTGTACAGTGAAGGTGGAGATGATATAGAAAAAGTAAGTAAAAAGCTGAGGAGAGCTTTGATGCAACCAGTTTTACAAGTTGGGATTTAAAATGTTGGCAAAAGTAATTTGTTGTGGCAAGGAGTGCTTCAAAAGGGAGAGAACCTCGCTGGAATTCGTAAAGAAAAGACATTTGCATCAAATTTAGGATGTATTTATGTATTGTGAAAAATAATTGTGGTGTGCACTACTGGCATAAGATTGCCTGAGACTGGAAGGACCAGGAAAAATAACTATTGAACATCATTCGTACCGAGATTTTCTTTTTGTAATCCTCAGGAAATGTAACTTTACCAATAAGGTCACCAGGTCCTTCACATGTTAAGACAAAATCACACAGTTAGATGAAACAATTGAACTATTATTTATAATCGATATAACAATCTCTTTAAGTAAAAAACTCAAATATGCTCCAAATACAGCGTTTCGTATCAAGTATAACATAACAGGAAAACAGTTTTCAAAACAGGCAGACAATAAACATCTCTAGGACGTGTTCTAAAATACAACGAATAGTTTAGTGTTACGTAAAGCTTTTGATTAAAAAGAATGAAAAACTGTTAAAGCTGTTGGATATGAAATCTCTACTCAGCGGACTACATGGTCGGGACGAAAGGCAGCGAAATTACGTAGATCAGTAAGGTACGCTGTTCACCACACTCCTTCTTTTCTGAGGAACCAGTGGGTGCATGCTCCAAGGCACAAACACACAATCATAACCTGATGAACCGGCATGTAATTGTTAAGTATAACGAGTAAAAACTTAAGTCGCCAGATGACACGCTGGCAACGTGGACAAAACAGTTGTAAGTATGCTATTTATGTTTTCTTATTGGCAACGTTACGTAGCGCTCTGTATGAAAATCACTGGCCATGCTAGTAGGCTGTTTATGTTTTCTTATTCGCAACGTTACGTAGCGCTCTGTATGAAAATCACAGGCTGTGCTGTGTGCAGTCTGTGGCTAGTTTGCATTGTTGTCTGCCATTGTAGTGTTGGGCAGCTGCATGTGAACAGCGCGAAGCGTTGCGCAGTTGGAGGTGAGCCGCCAGCAGTGGTGGATGTGGGGAAAGAAATGGCGGAGTTTTGAAATTTGTAAGACTGGGTGTCATGAACTGATATATATATTATGACTTTTGATGACTATTAAGGTAAATACATTGTTTGTTATCTATTAAAATCTTTCATTTGCTAACTATGGCTATCAGTAGTTAGTGCCTTCCGTAGTTGGAATCTTTTATTTAGCCGGCAGTATGGGCGCTCGCTGTATTGCAGTAGTTCGAGTAACGAAGATTTTTGTGAGGTAAGTGATTTGTGAAACGAATAGGTTAATTTTAGTCAGGGCCATTCTTTTGTAGGGATTTTTGAAAGTTAGACTGCGTTGCGCTAAAAATATTTTGTGACAGTTTAAGCACAGTCATGTATAATTTTTGTAGGGGGACGTTTCATATGTCGACCCTTAGCCGAGGATACCTCACAGGAATCTTCTGATTTTTTTCTTGTTGTTTGTGCAATTAGTGCAGCCTTTGTTTATTGCTAGCGCGTAATTGTAGTGAGAATCTCCTTTGTAGTTGTAGTTTTTCATTGTTGTACAGTAAAACAGTTGTGGCACACATGTAGATTTGCACCAAGTATTTTGCAGCTGCGCTTGCAATTAACGAGATATTATTTTCAGTGCTATGTTAATGTGTTTTGTTATTTTGCTCTTAAAATTGTGCTTTTCTGTGTTGTTGTGTGAAATATTGTGACAATAATGGCGTGTGAAAAACGTAATACTAGGCTCCAAAGTAATCTGAGAAATGACAGTGGAGATGAAAGCAGTGTATTAGCGCCACCGTGTAATGGATTAACTAATGTTCAA
The DNA here is from genome assembly GCF_021461385.2 of Schistocerca piceifrons. NCBI lineage: Eukaryota > Metazoa > Arthropoda > Insecta > Orthoptera > Acrididae > Schistocerca > Schistocerca piceifrons. The sequence continues at coordinate 676,047,661 of NC_060140.1, read as the reverse complement.
AGTAGTAATTTGGTAACTGTGCATAGGGAAATGGAGCGGGCTGCAAATAATGGTGTAGGCAGTGAAACAATTAGTGAACAGGGAAGCATTATCGATCGATCGGTCGGCAACAGCTCGCCTCAGGATTCCGAAATGACAGGACACAATCTTGCAAATACTGTAGATTCAGGTTTTGCGTCCTCACCGTTTTCTCAAATCAATCAAGACACATTTTCTGCTTTTCAAAATGCGAATATTACCGGTTCAAATGCACTGTCGAATAGCACCGAGGAACAGGTTTCAGACACCAGTGGACTGTTATTACAGTTAATGCAACAAATGGGACAAAGGCTACAAAAGTTAGACACAACGCTTGAACAAAATCAGAAACAAATGGGACAAAATCTTCAAAAGTTAGACACAATGGAACAAAATCTTCAACAGTTAGACACAATGGAACAAAATCAGAAACAAACAGAGCAAAAGCTTCAAATGTTTGACACCACACTTGAACAAACACGTGAAGATTTAACTACTGAGTTACATAACATTGAATCGAAATGCCAAAAAGTCTGTAATGACGTAAAAACACAAATTTGTGAGCATTTCCAACCTATTTTTTCGAGTCATGAAACTGCATTACAGTATCACGAAGCAGCCATTAAAGAACTGCAAACTATTGTTCATGAAAATCATGAGACCTTGCAAGCTACAACTGACTGAATTGCATCTGCCGATTCGGTTACGCAACTTGCAAAAACTCAGGAAAACTTAAAGGACACAGTAGATACGATTTCAGCACAAATGGACACTCTGAAACTTGGTTCAGAAGAACACTCAGAGGAAATAATTTCTCTATCGGATGAAGTAGCCGAACTTTCAGATCAGTTCACTAACTTGTCTACAAAGGTAGATGATGATCTGAATGACACAAGACCTGTAGCCTTCACTGACACTGAAGAATATGAACAAATTAGAAAATTCAAACAAAATCAAAATCAAATCAATACACTGTACAAAAGAGAAATCCGGGAAGTACAAGATCAGTTGGCACAAGTAATACAAGAATTACATATTTCAGAGGACACTCGCGCTCCAGTACGGGAACAGGGACATGTGTTGTTGTTGTGGTCTTCAGTCCTGAGACTGGTTTGATGCAGCTCTCCATGCTACTCTATCCTGTGCAAGCTTCTTCATCTCCCAGTACCTACTGCAACCTACATCCTTCTGAATCTGCTTAGTGTATTCATCTCTTGGTCTCCCTCTACGATTTTTACCCTCCATTCTGCCCTCCAATGCTAAATTTGTGATCCCTTGATGCCTCAAAACATGCCCTACCAACCGATCCCTTCTTCTAGTCAAGTTGTGCCACAAACTTCTCTTCTCCCCAATCCTATTCAATACCTCCTCATTAGTTACGTGATCTACCCACCTTATCTTCAGCATTCTTCTGTAGCACCACATTACGAAAGCTTCTATTCTCTTCTTGTCCAAACTAGTTATCCTCCATGTTTCACTTCCATACATGGCTACACTCCATACAAATACTCTCAGAAACGACTTCCTGACACTTTAATCTATACTCGATGTTAACAAATTTCTCTTCTTCAGAAACGCTTTCCTTGTCATTGCCTGTCTACATTTTATATCCTCTCTACTTCGACCATCATCAGTTATTTTACTCCCTAAATAGCAAAACACCTTAACTACTTTAAGTGTCTCATTTCCTAATCTAATTCCCTCAGCATCACCCGATTTAATTTGACTACATTCCATTATCCTCGTTTTGCTTTTGTTGATGTTCATCTTATATCCTCCTTTCAAGACACAGTCCATTCCGTTCAACTGCTCTTCCAAGTCCTTTGCTGTATCTGACAGAATTACAATGTCATCGGCGAACCTCAAAGTTTTTACTTCTTCTCCATGAATTCTAATACCTACTCCAAATTTTTCTTTTGTTTCCTTTACTGCTTGCTCAATATACAGATTGAATAACATAGGGGAGAGGCTACAACCCTGTCTTACTCCCTTCCCAACCACTGCTTCCCTTTCATGCCCCTCGACTCTTATAACTGCCATCTGATTTCTGTACAAATTGTAAATAGCCTTTCGCTCCCTGTATTTTATACCTGCCACCTTCAGAATTTGAAAGAGAGTATTCCAGTTAACATTGTCAAAAGCTTTCTCTAAGTCTACAAATGCTAGAACCGTATGTTTGCCTTTTCTTAATCTTTCTTCTGAGATAAGTCGTAAGGTTAGTATTGCCTCACGTGTTCAAACATTTCTACGGAATCCAAACTGATCTTCCCTGAGGTCCGCTTCTACCAGTTTTTCCATTCGTCTGTAAAGAATTCGCGTTAGTATTTTGCAGCTGTGACTTATTAAACTGATACTTCGGTAATTTTCACATCTGTCAACACCTGCTTTCTTTGAGATTGGAATTATTATATTCTTCTTGAAGTCTGAGGGTATTTCGCCTGTCTCATACATCTTGCTCACCAGATGGTAGAGTTTTGTCAGGACTGGCTCTCCCAAGGCCATGAGTAGTTCTAATGGAATGTTGTCTACTCCCGGGGCCTTGTTTCGACTCAGGTCTTTCAGTGCTCTGTCAAACTCTTCATGCAGTATCTTATCTCCCATTTCGTCTTCATCTACATCCTCTTCCATTTCAATAATATTGTCCTCAAGTACATCACCCTTGTATAAAGCCTCTATATACTCCTTCCACCTTTCTGCCTTCCCTTCTTTGCTTAGAACTGGGTTTCCATCTGAGCTCTTGATATTCATACAAGTGGTTCTCTTCTCTCCAAAGGTCTCTTTAATTTTCCTGTAGGCAGTATCTATCTTACCCCTAGTGAGGCAAGCCTTTACATCCTTACATTTGTCCTCTAGCCACCCCTGCTTAGCCATTTTGCACTTCCTGTCGATCTCATTTTTGAGACGTTTGTATTCCTTTTTGCCTGCTTCATTTACTGCATTTTTATATTTTCTCCTTTCATCAATTAAATTCAATATTTCTTCTGTTACCCAAGGATTTCTACTAGCCCTCGTCATTTTACCTATTTGATCCTCTGCTGCCTTTACTACTTCATCCCTCAAAGCTACCCGTTCTTCTTCTACTGTATTTCTTTCCCCCATTCCTGTCAATTGTTCCCTTATGCTCTCCCTGAAACTCTCTACAACCTCTGGTTCTTTCAGTTTATCGAGGTCCCATCTCCTTAAATTCCCGCCTTTTGGCAGTTTCTTCAGTTTCAATCTGCAGTTCATAACCAATAGATTGTGGTCAGAATCCACATCTGCCCCTGGAAATGTCTTACAGTTTAAAACCTGGTTCCTAAATCTCTGTCTTACCATTATATAATCTATCTGATACCTTCTAGTATCGCCAGCATTCTTCCAGGTATACAACCTTCTTTTATAATTCTTGAACCAAGTGTTAGCTGTGATTAAGTTATGCTCTGTGCAAAATTCTACAAGGCGGCTTCCTCTTTCATTTCTTAGCCCCAATCCATATTCACCTTCTATGTTTCCTTCTCTCCCTTTTCCTACTGACGAATTCCAGTCACACATGACTATTAAATTTTCGTCTCCCTTCACTACCTGAATAATTTCTTTTATCTCGTCATACATTTCATCTATTTCTTCATCATCTGCAGACCTAGTTGGCATATAAACTTGTAGTACTGTAGTAGGCATGGGCATTGTGTCTTTCTTGGCCACGATAATGCGTTCACTATGCTGTTTGTAGTAGCTAACCCGCACTCCTATTTTTTAATTCATTATTAAACCTACTCCTGCATTACCTCTATTTGATTTTGTATTTATAACCCTGTAATCACCTGACCAAAAGTCTTGTTCCTCCTGCCACCGAACTTCACTAATTCCCACTATATCTAACTTTAACCTATCCATTTCCCTTTTTAAATTTTCTAACCTACCTGCCCGATTAAGGGATCTGACATTCCACGCTCCGATCCGTAGAACGCCAGTTTTCTTTCTCCTGATAACGGTGTCCTCTTGAGTAGTCCCCGCCCGGAGATCCGAATGGGGGACTATTTTACCTCCGGAATATTTTACCCAAGAGGATGCTATCATCATTTAATCATACAGTAAAGCTGCATGTCCTCGGGAAATATTACGGCTGTAGTTTCCCCTTGCTTTCAGCCGTTCGCAGTACCAGCACAGCAAGGCCGTTTCGGTTAATATTACAAGGCCAGATCAGTCAATCATCCAGACTGTTGCCCCTGCAACTACTGAAAAGGCTGCTGCCCCTCTTCAGGAACCACATGTTTGTCTGGCCTCTCAACAGATACCCCTCCGTTGTGGTTGCACCTACGGTACGGCCATCTGTATTGCTGAGGCACGCAAGCCTCCCCACCAACGGCAAGGTCCATGGTTCATGGGGGGAGGAACAGGGACATAGAAATATGGAACAACCACAAAATAATAACACAGGGCATTTCGGAAGTTATGAAAGAAATTGGCAATGTGCACCGAATTTTGGGATGGAACTGCCGACACGACGTAACAATGACCGACATGCGACTCGCCGACATGATGAATTTTACTATAAGCTGTTCATTACTACACGTAAATTCAAAACATTTAAGAATTCTGGCAACGACATTCATCCACAAGCGTGGCTCCATCAATTCTCTCATTGTTTTCCTTCCAACTGGTCATTAGAGCACAGATTAGAATTTATGTGCGGCTAGTCAGAGAATGAACCAGCTGTAAGAATGCGATCGATCATTCACGATTGTCACAGTGAAGGAGAATTTATCATGCCTTCCTCTCAACATATTGGTCTCAAGCTACACAAGTTCTAGTAAAACATAGCATCATAATGATGAAACGTTTCAAACAATGTGAGTTTTCCAGTCTTATCAAATATTTTGAAGACATGTTGCATAAGAATCAGTATCTTTGAAACCCATACAGCCCTTCAGAACTCATCCGCATTTGCTTAATGAAATTGCCTGAACATTTAAGAAATATTATTTTGGCAGGGCGTTGCAAAGACGATATTGAAGCTTTTCTGGGCCTCTTACAAGAATTAGAAATTGACACAGACAGTCGCGGGATGCGAAAACAGGAAAACAGTCACTATAGGTCACATCCGTCACAATTCCATGACGACAGAAACAATAACTGGACATGACAAGTCTATTCTTACAACGCAAATCGTGACCTAAACAAACACCACCCATATGATAACCACTGGCAGAGTATAATAGTTACAGAGAGAGATCGCATTTTCGTAGTAATGAATATTACAGAGATTACCATAGAAACAGACTATATGGGAACAAAAACAATTATTATCAAGGGAGACAGAATAACTTCAGACGCAATGGTCCACCGTGCAGTGGTAATTCAGGGAGAAATTCTCCACCACTTAACCGACAAGAAAGAAACTACAGGAACTACCAACATGACGACAGACGATATAATCGTAATGACAGACTTGAATTTCATCAGAACTGGTGAAATTCATACAGAGCAGGGCACTCTCAACAAGGTGAATTTGTAGAAGTTAGGTCTCCTAATCCTAATAACGATGCGCGCCAACAAGGAAACAGACAATGACTCGCACCGCAGGCAGCCACGAGCGCTGGCTGGGCCTGAGAAAAATAACATAGACGCTAACCTTGAGAAAAATTCCAGTGTTCTTTATCGACGTATACCGCATGATAATTGCGTTCAGGTTGAAACTCTGTGTACTAGGAAGAGTAAAGGATTGCACCACATTTCACATGTAAAACCGTTTATTGAAAAATAATCCGCTTTTTAACTTTGTCTTTACCATATAACTTTTCACTTTACATTACTAGTATGCTTTGTCAGATTTAGAAACTCTTACCATGCAACACTGTTTGAAGTTAAATATCCAATCAAGAACCAAGAGAACTTATTTAAACAGAAATTACGAATGCATTGTTATAGTGAACAGACGTCACAGTGTTATTGTGTGTGTACATTCTTGCTTGTTAGTTGCACGATTACGTAATGACTATAAGGCTCACATACTTAGAACATTTGCCAGTACTGCTAATGAGATTTTAATGCAACATTTTGGTTTACTTGAAAATACATTCTGGATTTAAAGTACTTTCTGTGGGATACCAGATGACACAGTGGTTAGTTTATTTGACAGCTACACGATTATATCACGACGCTACTAATGAGTGACAATTTACAATGTTGCTTTTGCAGTGTTTCTATTTTACATCTGCACAGTTTTTCTGTATTATTCTGGAAAGTAAAACATGTTTTAGTAGTTACGTTTGTGGTATAGCTACAATGAGACTGCCTTTTCCATAGCACAACAATACCTTACAGCACAGTACTTTCTTCATCACAGCAATAAGCGTAATAACTGAGATATCTATACGCAAAGCATTTCACTTTTGTTTATCGTGAGGTAAGTACATTGATTTCTGCAGAACTTAGCTTTCGGAGGACGATAACTACAACACCTCCACAGAGATTGTCTTACAGCAAGACGCACATTTAGCGGTACAGTACACGTATTTAATTGATTGAAGTTGTATTTAAAACATTTATTTTTAAAGATTTTTAAATTACAGTGATACAAAGGTTTTCCGTGATACATTTCATTCCATTGCTGTAATCTGTAACACATGAGGGTATAATTACATTAATGTACACACTTACTTTGTGTATCATGTGCTTGGCAAACACAAGGAGCCCTAGCTAATATGGTATTTGCTTATACAACTTTACACATCGGTACCATGTTTCTCTAACACAGAATTACACAGCTATCTGATTATCTAACTGAGAGAGACGAACATTTATTTTACTACATCAGTGACACATGTTTACGTAATTACACAGTTGGGTAACTTCACACTTATGAAATTGTATTTAGTCTGTACTTTGTGAACTGTTCATATTTTTTCGGAACCATTGTGATACTATGAGAGCTTTGAATGACGTATTTGGTAAGGGAGCATAATTTTTAAATTACGTTTGAGGTAGATGACACTATTGAAATGAGCAGAGAATTTTTTTTAGGTTTTGAAATTATTGCAGAAAGCTACGACGTTTTTGAGATTTGACTGAGATGTTATGATATTCTTATGACGACAATGTGTATTATGCTGTTGAGATATGTTTATGATCAATAATCTGATGCTATATGAGGAATGTGATTACATGTTTGTATGGATATGAATAATGAATAGAAGTTAGGGACTCTGGTTTGTGAAAAAGGATGTTGGAAAGCGAGAATCGTACTTTAAGAGTTATGAAATGTGTGTATATGCCTGAATGTATCATAATGCTGGCGAAAATTATTTGGACACTGTTATATTTACAGGATCTTGTTTCTACACATTTGTAAAGCAAATTTTCGACCTGTAAAATTTTTATATGAGACTGTCACTGTAGCGGAAACTGCTGTCTTAAATATTTCAGTAAGAAAGGTAAGTGACCTTGGCGCAATGCGTTTTGGGCGCCCAGCTGAGAGATAGTCGTCTGACAAAAGAAAAAAAAGTTGTGATGATTTGGAAGAAATGCATTGAGAAGCTATAAGAAAATGGTTTGGTCCAAAAAAGTATTTTGAAAGAGGATATAAACAAAAAAACAGGGTTTAGGGACAACAGTTTTAGGTAGCATTTTCTTGGAAATAAGAGATGAGGTAAGGTAATGGAAAATAAATAATGAGGTAAGAAATATGTGAACATATAAACACAGAAAGCGTACTTGGATAGGATTTTTTTTGGTGGAAACAAATGTTGAAATAAGAGGAAAGATCTCTGGAATGAAGTTTTGGGTTGAACTGCAGTACCAAATGTTACACTGAAAACAAACCCTGCCCTTTCCTATTGTGTTATTCTGCTATGTGTTTGTGTACCCTTGTGTATTTGCGGTTTTCCTGTCTTTGTGTGTTTAGCTGATGAGAGTTATGTTGTAGAATTTTTCTAATACTATGTTATTTACTTTGTAAAGATGTTTAGACATTATTTATCTATTTTGTTGCTCATGTGTGAAGTTGATGTTTCCAAAGTTATTCTGATCTTTCATGTATGTACTTATGTCATAATTCCTGTAACACTGATGTATATGTTATTTCTATTTTTTTGTAAAGCCCATATTACTACAAATGTTATCTGTATTGTTATGTTCTTTAATGACGTATTTCGTACCTTTGTTATTGTATTCTCATGTTATAAAATTTTAATTGACACCATTTCATCAAATTAAGTAACCTGTAAGCATTCATTTCACTGCACTCATTTCTGTTGGTCATAATATATGCACAGTATGTGAGAAGTTGGGACTGTTAGTGTTTGCAAGTGTATTGATAATTCAGCAAGGGACTGGTTAACAATTTTGCTGGTTCTAAGGACAATTCCAAGAACTTTGTGAGTGCACAAGTGATGGTTTAAGGACTTGCTATATTGTCTGCAAGACTTCTAAGGACAATTCCAAAAACTTAGTGTGTGCACAAGTGGTGGTTTATGGACTTGCTATATTGTCCGCAAGACTCTTCAATGGTGATTGTGCACCTGCACAGCCACAACAGATGGCTGCTGGCCATCTCTACAAGGACTACAGTGGGTCTACACCTTTGCTGGCCCACCAATACCACAATCTCTACCAGGACTGCAGTGGGTCTGCACCTCTGGTGGCCCACCAATACCGTAATCTCTACCAGGACTACAGTGGGTCTACTCTGTGATCACCTACCTACCAATATTCTTCAAAACTTCGAATGACTCTGCTGTGGGTTTGCTCTTTTGTGGCCCATTGCCTGTCTGCATGTCGAGAGTCAGCACTGTCTTTCCCTTGGAAGGACAACACTACTACTTCAAGACTGCATGGAAATCCATAACTTCTGTGTGCATTTTCTTTTACTGCTCAGACTTTGAGAAAAACACTGCAATTTTACTGTGATGAATGATCAGGACTGTCTTTATGGACTGTGAGAAAATTTTAGCTTATGACCAACATTGTATCAATAAGTGTGTGCATTTCATATTTTTGTTATTGTAACCATGAAAAATTTTTTCAAATCATTATTGGCCACTGCCCAAAACAATTTGTAAAATTTTTTGTGGGGAGCATGGGGGCTATGTAAGTAGGCAGTTTATGTTTTCTTATTGGCAACGTTACGTAGCGCTCTGTATGAAAATCACAGGCTGTGCTAGTAGGCTGTTTATGTATTCTTATTGGCAACGTTACATAGCGCTCTGTATGAAAATCACTGGCTGTGCTATGTGCAGTCTGTGGCTAGTTTGCATTGTTGTCTCCCATTGTAGTGTTGGGCAGCTGGATGTGAATAGCGCGTAGCGTTGCGCAGTTGGAGGTGAGCCGCCAGCAGTGGTGGATGTGGGGAGAGAAATGGCGGAGTTTTGAAATTTGTAACACTGGATGTCATGAACTGATATATATATTATGACTTTTGATGACTATTAAGGTAAATACATTGTTTGTTCTCTATTAAAATCCTTCATTTGCTAACTACGCCTATCAGTAGTTAGTGCCTTCCATAGCTGGAATCTTTTATTTAGCCGGCAGTAGTGGCGCTCGCTGTATTGCAGTAGTTCGAGTAACGAAGATTTTTGTGAGGTAAGTGATTTGTGAAACGTATAGGTTAATTTTAGTCAGGGACATTCTTTTGTAGGGATTTTTGAAAGTCTGATTGCGTTGCGCTAAAAATATTGTGTGTCACGTTAAGCAAAGTCATGTATAATTTTTCTAAATGGACGTTTCACAGTTATAATAAGTCATTAAAAGATGATAAGTTAACTGGCAAAGGCTATAACTACCCTTACAACTGATCTTAAAGATGTTCAGCGGCCACCCAAGATTCAGCTTTAAATCGTGACACGAGGTGAAAGCAGTAACCACTTAAGCGTAGCGCTGGACGGAAAACTTAAGTTGGCTGATGAACCTCACCTACGTTAAACACAAACTAGGTTTTGAAGTATAATACACCAAAATACGTGCAATAAGATTTGTCCCCGGAAGACACATACGCTTGCGTCTTCCAAATATCGAAAGAAATAGACTTGCCGATTTAGTTAAATAAATTTTCATATCCCCATGCAGTCCAAAAGATTCAGCTTTAAATCGTGCCACGAGGTGAAAGCAGTAACCACTTAAGCGTAGCGCTGGACGGAAAACTTAAGTTGGCTGATGAACCTCACCTACGTTAAACACAAACTAGGTTTTGAAGTATAATACACCAAAATACGTGCAATAAGATTTGTCCCCGGAAGACACATACGCTTGCGTCTTCCAAATATCGAAAGAAATAGACTTGCCGATTTAGTTAAATAAATTTTCATATCCCCATGCAGTCCAAAACCACAATAATTTAATACACACTATCAAATCAGGACTCCATGACAATTACCAAATTCAAGCTATATGTTTGCATACGAACGACACGCTTCTCAGTTCACCCGGCCGGCACAGTAACGGCGAATAACAACCACAGGAAGCTGAAACGAGTCCGATATAGAAGCAGCAAGACACAAACACGCGCAAGAATCGAACCAGTGACTATGATCACACTTACAGCGTGTGGCAAGACCAGTCTTTGCGAATGCCATGAGGTCTCCGGTACCGATTCAATGAAGCAAAAGTAACTCACGGAACATTAAATGCCTCTGTGCGGTGACAAGCAGTGGAAAATCTTAGAGCCACCAGGGAAAGCGTGAATGACGACGACCCACCACCCACCTCCAAATCTGGTCAGCCAAAGGAACAGTGTGTTCCCTCCCCTTTCCGTTGCCCTGTGTCCAGAAGGTGCCTAGCCAGAGAAAATGGGAAGTCACGTGAGTGGTAGAACAAACAGTACGCCCGTTGCCCTGCAGACCTGTGACGTCCGAGCTGCTTCAGTCACTGCCCTTCCACTGCCTTTCCCGGAGAACGCCATGAGCAACAAGCGCGCCACGCCCCCTTCACGTCAAAGATTATGTTCCAGGACAATGGCACGACCTATCGATCACGCAGCAATTAAGTTGTTTTGAAGCTTATCATGAAACATACCATAAATATTTATTTAATGGCAGTTGCAAATTATTACATGCAAGAAATTATTTTAACATTATTATTTTCTTGCATTTATGAAGTTGTATTTGACGAACAACAAAAGCCTATATCGTAAGTTCTATATTTCAATAATATAAACATCAAGAATTCATTTTCTGTGTGCAGTAGTATATAGAGTTACCTGTTTCAAACAAAGTATGTAAACTGCTGAATTAAATATTTTTATTGAAGAAAGGAAAGGGAAAAGAAAATAAGAAGCAAAAACTAGTACGTTTTCACAATAATTAATACCTGATGTTCATATGTAATGACGGAAAACAACCAACCTCAAAAATTAACGAATGTACCATAATGAAATTCCGGGAATACGTTTGTCTAGATAACGTATTAAAGTGATTAATAGAGCAAGATCGTAGGTTAGTGTAAGTGGAGATAAGCCAGTACCAATGTGATATTCTGACACATTAATAACCGTGTAACCCAAGAACGTTGAATGCAAACATAAAAACGCGCGTACCGTGTGTTGTACAGGTGGCGAATGTCAGTTTGTAGGACGGAGTTCCATGCCTGCTGCACTTGGTTGATCAGTACAGGGACGGTTAATGCTTTCTGTGGATAATGCTGGAGTCGTCATCGCGTGATGACCCAATGGTGCTCGACTGGAGGCAGATACGGAAATCGAGCAGGCCAAGGCAACAAGTCGACACTCCGTAGAGCATATTGGGTTACCGCAGCGGTATATTGGCGAACGTTATCCTATTGGAAAACACCCCCTGGAATGCTGTTCATGAATAGCAGCACAACAGGTCGAATAGCCAGATTAATATGCAGTCAGGGTACGAGGGATAGCCACCCCTGACCAAACCCCAGGTGAGGGTCCACTGTGTCTGGACACCCTAGTTTCTAACCAACACACGGCCATTACTGGCACCAGAGACAGAAACAGCTTTCACCAGAAAACGCAACGCATCTCCACCCTGTGCAAGCTCTCACTTAACGCCACTGAAATTGCGAATGGTGATGGTTTGGAGTCACTGGAATTCACGATACAGGGTGTCTGGTAAGGAGTTGCCCTTGAAGTAACCACTCTGTACCAGCTCGTTCTGACACTTTGGTCCCAATTGCTGCTCAAATTGCTGCTGCGGATGCAGTACGTTGCCCCAGATCCAAACGGTGAACGCCTCACGTGCCTGTCCAGAGCCCGGTCTCCTTGCGACCGTACATCGATGTTACAACTGCTGCCATTAATCATTTACAGTGACTTCGTTCATGCTAACTTTCTCTGCAGTATCGCAGGAGGAAAATTAAGTTTCTGGGCGTAGCCCTATTACAAGATGTAGTTGAAACTCAATGAGATACTGATAATGTTGTCCGTTGTTGCTTTGAAGGCAGTGTTGAGTAACATCAACTCAGCATGACTAGTCTCAAACATAACGAAGGCTCAAGACCGTTACTGGGTGTATCTAAGGCAAACCCGACTTGCATCCGCACAGTGGCGCTCTCATGCGATTGACACGAATCTTCAACAGACATCGTCCTTCAGATGTGGAAACACGCCTATCAACTTTCGTTTATTTCGGATAGCTCCTTCTTGGTGTTGTGATTTTTTTCCGCCGTTGTAAGTGGGCCTACATTACGCCTTAGTGTATCTACAAAAAAATATTTCATTTGAGTTTGTGTAAAGCTTGCTTATTAATTTGCTGTAAAATATGAAAGAAATATTTCCTGTAAATTTTTTTGTCTCAAGAATGATGAGACATGCGGCTTTGGAAATACCCATGCGGCTACATTAATATCAATGCCATGTCACATGAGACGAACGTCAGAAAGGTTCATTCAAAGAAGGCTGTAACTGAAAACATTCAGAGCCCTCCGAACTTGTTCAATGTCTGTAACGACCAAGTCGTTGACGGGTAATTAATTTGACTTTTCTTTATCATTAGATGTAAGCTTTTAGTTTGTATATAAAATTTTGAGCGACGCTTTTGTGGTTGAAACCAGTGCCGGATATCGTGATTCTCTCGATGATTTTCGGCGTCTTGAACAACATACCATACCGTAAAAGGCAGAGAATAATCTGTTCCTTGTCCGCTTTTAAAAACCGAAAAAGACGCCCTCAATTTCTGAGCTCTTTTCCAGGTATTTGAACAGCAAAACGCGCGTGCTGTCGTCGATATCCGCTCGCGCTTGACAGCGACGTCGGGCTATCTGCCGCAGGCAACGCAAGCTCAGGGAATTCACTCGGCTCCTGTTCCAGAGGTCTGCTGCGAGGCGAGGAGTCTGATCTCGCTTGCAGCCGGAGGCTAGGCTTTCGATACGCCTGGAGCGCCCGCGTGGCTTCGCAGGAATCGATTACACAAGAAATGCAAAGAGATCGAGGGGTGGACAGTGGCTGCGTAAAGGCGTCCATGGATGCCAACCTCCATCGAAGGAGCTTTCGGTTTCCTCAAGGTTGCCAACTAACTCCGTAATCTCAAATCTCTACCGATGGATGTAACATAAATCGACATACCCAAAATACCTTTATTTCAATTCCGAGTCGTCTGTTGTCAGAACATGCAGTAATTCCTGTGTTCTGTGCTAATATGTGCTCTTCAAACGTGAAAAATTCCTCGGTGTCTAACTGCGAGAACTTACGATTTTGATCACAGCCTCCACGCTGTAACTCTAACGGGTGATTAAAGTTTTCTTTCACATTTCAACCATCTACTGTTCCATCGCTGTATGTATCAATCACGGGCATAACAGCTCGCTCTTCAGCCATCTCATATTTTAAAGAAATGAGACATAAAACTGTTGTAAACATAAAAATTTTTAACAATTAGTTAGTAAGTCACGAATTACATTTTTTTAAATATTATAACTTAGAAACATTTCACATCTAAATGATGACTCCCAACAATTTTCCCTTATCTGGAAGTGAGGCTCATTGCAACAGAAAACCTTTTCGTTGTGATGAGACCTAGTAATGAAAGATATAGTTATGTAGCTACAACATAAGCTGCAGCTGATGTATACACTTTATCCAAACGTGCTACAACTGTCTGTTTATTTGGACCATTTTCTGGAACTAGTGTAAAATACGTTGTAGCATTTTACTTACGCTTTCGTTTGACACACAGCGATCTACATGCGTAGACGCTACGTTGCATAGTGACACATGACATGTTTTGTAGCCTATTACGCACGTCTAGGTGTAACGCAACACTTTTGTGCAAGGATGATTTGATAATGGACGAGCCGCCCAAAAGTAGTCATCAGTGAATAAATAAAACTTCCTACGAAACCTAAGACGGCATTTTTAATATTTATTGTAATTGCAGAAAATTTGCAGTCCTGTTCAACCCCAGAATGCTGAAGGTACAAACATTTTTCCTTCTGTTGTGACCAGTGCCAAGAGATGGTGCATGTCGATAGAAACTGATAACACGTTTGAATATAGTTTATAAAGCGCTGACGCTTTATCTACAAAAATATGTGTTTTTAAAGATATTACAGCAGTGGATTACTGAGTCGTAAAATGTTTTACCTCACTGTGATTTATAAGAGGTCGTTTTAAAGACATCACCAATAAGCAAAAAGATCACAGAATCCACGTGGAGGTAGTACGGTCACATGCCACAAAGACATGAAGGCCATGTCGTGAGAAAGTGTCTTTCCACGGCTACGAAGGCGAAAGAGAGAGGAAGGTCTCTAAGCAGCTGGTTGACTAACATCCACAGTGACATGAGAAAGCCAAGCCTTAGCTTACAGTATGAGTGCCAGTGGTATAGCTGGCGCCACATGATTAGGAAAGCAGACCCCGAGTAACGAGAAAAGTCGACTGCAACAAAGTGGCTTGCGCAGCAACTACTGGACGTATATCTTCAGGACCTGTATCAAGAATTAGTTGATGAGGGCAAGATAATGAAAGATGAGGAGGACGTAGGAGAAACCGTGGTAGCAACTTTACTGGGAAGTGTTTTTTTGTTACGAATAAACGAAACTAACATAGGCCGGGTACGTAAAATAAAATGGAAAATTGTTAAATAGGACAACAGTGGCCAGATGTACCTTGTGGTATTAGGGGTCTTGTGAACATTCACTGTGAGACGAGATGAAGTGTAGTGTCCCATAACTGATGGGAAGAGGTGGCAAACACTCTACATAGTACAAGAATCAAGAATAGTTCTTAAGAGTTGAGGTCTTGCGTGAATTAAGAAGTACTGTAGCAGACATTGAGAAGTGAAGATGGTTTAATGTGGGGTGCAAACATTGTGAGGAGACAAAGACAGTGAAAGAGCGCTGCGGGCGTGTGAATTCCGCAACATTGGAGTGATTGCTTGATTTTATACAGTATCAAGGTAAAGAGATATAGTGTCTAAATTTTGTCGATTTATAGTTTCATTCTATTTTGGGCGTTTTAGAATGTACAAAGAATGAATGAGTGAGGGGTTTATGCTAGTTTTTAATCAAGAATCACTCCCCGATATTTTGGTTGAAACACTAGCTTGACTGGACGACTTAAAACTGTAGGTAAAGGCAGTCGGTTTACAATGTGTTTAGCTTTCCACAAGAGTCAACTGTGGCGCTATATAATGACACGAAACTGTCGTTATTTAAAAAAATCAGCACTGTGATATTGTAATAGACGCATCACTGTTTCTAGTTGAGTCGTCATCTGGAGAGAAGCACCAGCACAGAAGAAGTTTTGCGGTGGCAGCGAATCGTCGCTAAAAAACGATATAGGACTCCCTCGGTATGGCTGCACATGCGTTTAGTCGAATGCACAAAATACATTTAGCGTCTTCTACAACACTATCTGGGGCAGCCATTAATAGAATTTCCATGAATATTTGTGGATACTGAAGAGAATCTTAGTACTTCCAAGACAGGCGTTGGAGGTACCTTAAGTGGTACATGGAAACGTACTCTACCCACTCAGAGCAGCAGGCGGGAATAATTCGTTACATCAAAATTTAACAGAAATGTCAACACGGGAGCGGAATTCGTCCACCATCGTCCCGCTATGGATCGATCTGGCAGCAGGAGCAGGGGGGACCGGGAATAACTTGATTACCGACACATCCTGAGTTCACTGACGTAAATCACACACTTTACACAACATGCTCACGCCGCTGACACATAAAAGAACACAGTACTCATGATGTAGATGATGGAGGTAATTAAGTGAATAGATGTTTAAATTACTAACTAGTACCATTAAAGAGAAAGACTGTCTTACACAAACATTTCACGGACACAGTAATGTAGTAAGGAAGTTACCAATAACTGTTACGATATAGCAAAATATTTGCCATAATGTGAACGTTTGATAACTTAGGTTAGGGGTGAGAGTGCTTAGGTCATATCAAGAACATCCCAGAAACTATAATTTTAGTAACAATAAGGTTTTCGCAGGAAACCATACGGAGAAAGTGAATAATTAATTATAATATATTTTCAGAAGATGTTACCCCCACAGTTGATAAACATTTGAAGAACGTCATAAGTACCTCCATAAAGCTTTTATGAGCCTGATGATCGTCCATGAACCGAAAGTGATTGCTAAACAGAGAAAATATTTTATCAGCAACTCTCGATGGTAATTGTGAATTTGGACAAACATAAAAAATAATCCTCTTGCATTATTAATTCTGCTGGGAAAAAGTTTATCTAGGAACACATGATATTTCCTCGTCGATAATTCAATCTAGTGACGCATTGTAGAGTCACGTAAAGGAATCTGCAGCAGAAACGGTTGAAAGCACATTTCGGCATTTAATACATTTATTGATGTTCTGAAACATCAGGTTGTGTTTGTACAGCGTTTGCAAACTTTACATAGAATTACTGTATAATACACCGACGGCAGAAATTGTGGCAGCAAAAAAATAATTAATGTAGACTACTGAAATTTCAGGACCATATTTGTCTAGGAACGTAGCAAGATCACAGGTTAATAACCACTACCGTAGATAATCCATTGAAAATGTGCATACCTGCATACATTGTGTGTTATAGGTGCGGGATGTCAGTTTTCGGGATGGAGTTCCATGCTTGTTGCACTTGGTCGGTCATTACAAGGACGGTTATTACTGTTTGTGGACGACGCTGGAGTTGTCGTCGGATGATGTCCTGTATGTGCTCGACTGGGGACTGATCTGGCGATGTTGGGTTACAACAGCGGTATCTGGACAAGCGTTATCTTGCTGAAAAACGCTACCAAGAATGCTATTCGTGAATGACAGCACAAAATCTCGAATCACCTGATGGGCTTACAGATTTGGAGTCAGGGTGTATAGGATAACTACAAGAGTTCTCCTGCTGTCGTACAATATCGCGCCCCAGACCCTAATTCCCGGTGTAGGTCCAGTGTGTCTAACATACAGACTGTTTGGCTGCAGGCCCTCAGCTGGCTTTCTAAACAATACACGGCCATTACTGCCACCGAGACGGAATCAGCTTTCATCAGGAAACACAGCGCACCTCCACCCTGTCCTCCTGTGAGCTCCCGCTCGACACCACTGAATCCACAAATGATGATGGTTTGGGGTAAGTGGAATGAAAAACTACAGTCCATCTGGCTCGGAGCTGTCCTTGAAGTAACCGATTTGTAACAGTTCGTTGTGTTACTTTGGTGAGAACTGCTGCTCATATTGCTGCTGCAGATGCAGTACGAAGCGCCAGAGCCATACGCCGAACACGACAATCTTTACTCTCGGTAGTGCCAAGGGGCGGTCCAGGACCCGATCCACGTGCTGCCAGCAATCATGTACAGTGGCTACATTCCTGCCAAGTCTTTCTGCAGTATCGCAGAAGGAGTAGCCAGCTTCTCGTAGTCCTATTCCACGACCTCGTTCAAACCCAGGGAGGTATTGATATTTGCGCTTTTGTAGCTTAAAGGCATTCTTAGTAACATCAACGAAGAACGTCCAATCTCAGAGGTAACTAACGCTTAAAATCGTTAAATCGTGTATTAAAAGCAGACCTGATTTTCATCCTCATAGTGGCTTTACTAGCGCCACTCTTACCGGACCGGAGTGAGAATAGATATCATATTTCAGATTTATAAACACGCCTACCCAGTTACGTTAACATCGCAGGACTCGCTATTGAGGCTGCGATTTTCTTTCACTAGTGCATATGAAAGCTTTATGAAACGTGTTAAAATTCATGGTGAAACCTTGAGTTGTTAATTACGATGCACAGTTCGCTACTAGCTTCGATCAGTGACCATTATCAAGCTTGTTGTTGTTGTTGTTGTGGTCTTCAGTCCTGAGACTGGTTTGATGCAGCTCTCCACGCTACTCTATCCTGTGCAAGCTTCTTCATCTCCCAGTACCTACTGCAACCTACATCCTTCTGAATCTGCTTAGTGTATTCATCTCTTGGTCTCCCGCTACGATTTTTACCCTCCACGCTGCCCTCCAATACTAAATTTGTGATCCCTTGATGCCTCAGAACGTGTCCTACCAACCGATCTCTTCTTCTAGTCAAGTTGTGCCGCAAACTCCTCTTCTCCCGAGTCCTATTCAGTACCTCCTCATTCGTTATGTGATATACCCATCTAATCTTCAGCATTCGTCCATGTTTCACTTCCATACATGGCTACACTCCATACATATACTTTCAGAAACGACTTCCTGACACTTAAATCTATACCCGATGTTAACAAATTTCTCTTCTTCAGAAACGCGTTCCTTGTCATTGCCAGTCTACATTTTATATCCTCTCTACTTCGACCATCATCAGTAATTTTGCTCCCTAAATAGCACAACTCATTTACTACTTTAAGCGTCTCATTTCCTATTCTAATTCCTTCAGCAGCACCCGACCTTATTCGACTACATTCCATTATCCTTGTTTTGCTTTTGTTGATGTTCATCTTATACACTCCTTTCAAGACACTACCCATTCCGTTCAACTACTCTTCCAAGTCCTTTGCTGTCTCTGACAGAATTACAATGTCACAACTACTCTTCCAAGTCCTTTGCTGTCTCTGACAAAATTACAATGTCATCGGCGAACTCAAAGTTTTTATTTCTTCTCCATGGATTTTAATACCTACTCCGAATTTTTCTTTTGTTTCCTTTACTGCTTGCTCAATATACAGATTGAATAACATCGGGGATAGGCTACAACCCTGTCTCACTTCCTTCCCAACCACTGCTTCCCTTTCATGTCCCTCGACTCGTATAACTGCCATCTGCTTATCAAGCTTAGCTGACATAAACGGCAGCTAAGCTTCATAATGGTCACTGTCCGAAACCAGTGGCGAATTGTGCTAAATAAATGACAGCTGAAGGTTTCGCAATGAGTTTGAACAATTATTTGGTGGATGAATATCCCCACCTGAAAACGTACATGGAACTATGTGAAGGATATTGTTAATTCTTCAGTTTCAGAGTTCTACGATGTTAAAGGTCTCTATATTTTTAAAATTAGTTATAGATCGTGTAGACGCTGAAGTCATACTTCGTCAGTCGTGCATCATCTGAAACTTTGATACGGAAGAACGTTTTCTACCAGACAACAGGTGCTATTTCTAATGAACTGATATTCTTGAGTGTTTTAACAATTTTCCCTCTCTTGAAAATGAAAATTTGTGGTACTTGGTAACACCTTCTAAATGAAAATATTTTAACGTGTAACTGGTTTTTGTTAGTACTCATTTTTGATCTGATTTGAATTTCTGATTTTGGATGTACATTAGGCTAATAAAGTAAGGAACAGAATACGGTACTGAGACGATTATCTCGATTCAGAAACCTTTTAGGTTTTAATAGCGTATTTATTACTGGGTACGTAACCATGATGTATGTTAGAAAAGCTTTTCACAGTTTGAAAAAGAAAAAAAAAAAACAACGACTTTATTTTCCGGGGTAATTTTTCAATTGCAGAAACAGACTGCTAAACATAAAGTGAGTGCTTTCGTTTCAAATGGAATAAGAAAATATATTTAACCTCTTTTACAGGGGTGGGTGGAAGCGGCAGTCTGAGACGTTTTCAATGGTACAACAGTCTCCCATAGAAGCCGGCGATCTAGGCTCACGGGAACTCTGACGGACGCCAATTACACTTGCACTAATTATTCTTCTCTATATTAAGGAAGACAGTTCACTAATATGCAGCGTAACTGTGCTCCTTATTGTTGAAACTGGATCATTTCATGAATCTGAGCGCAGACGCGTTCCTGGTGCTTGGTCACGTTATGTGTACTAGAGATACTGACATCAAGAATATTTTCCTCAAATTTTTCGTGTCAACTGATCGTAATATCCTAATATATTGTTTCTGGAATCCTTGCACTCCAATTTCCAATAACAAAGTTACGTGGAACTTTAGAGGCAGCTCTACATTCACGCCAGTATAACTTTCCTTTTACGATAAACCTAGCTGAGAATAGTATTTGCGTTAAAGAACTATAATTTAATGAATATTACCACTGTATGTGTAGCCAATTATCATCAGTGTCGGCAAGTGCAGAGATTGTGTCACGTTATGCTGATAGTACAAGCCACGCGCTATGTTTCAAGCTACACTCCGAACATTATTTTAACAGAGGAGGGTTTGAGATGTGGGTCAACGATTTTCATCAAGCGTTGGAAAGAAATTCTATATTGAAAACGGAAAGACATGTGTTTCGGTATTTTGATAGATGCTCCCTAGTTTTTGAAAATATCTAGGTCAAAACTTACGAAGGAAAATCGCATTTTCAATGCTTACATCGAAAGATCGTCTAAAGGGAGGCATACTTAACTAATACAATCCATAGTGAATAGCTTATAAAGTTTGATCTACCAACATTTTTATGTTTCCATGTTGTAACTAGGGTACCCGTCACTGTACCTATCCTGCTAGAGCGAGGTCGGCAGCATGCAACCTCTGGACCTGAACATTTACATCGAGTGGGAGCGAGTATTCTATTGCCAGGTTAAACTCATTTGTTTTCAATACATCCGTCAGATGTTTTAGATTTAGAAGGCGATTATCTTGTAAAAAGAAAGAAGAAACAACAACCAACCTCTAAATGCGAGTAACTCGGGTGCATTACTTTTAGGAGTCGCGACTACGTTCGCGCTGTTGCGGCACTAATTTAGATTTCGAACCTAGGCTTTCCTGGTGGTAATCAATAAGCATTGGGTGTGGGTAATGTACCAGCAACTTGTAGCTCACTAAATATGCACTAGAGACTGCCTCAGCAGCAAGCGCCTGCGCCGATCTGGCGTCAAACCCAGAGCAAACGCACTGGGCGTAATAGCAGCGGCGGCCGCTTCAGTTTCCGTATTAATGGTGGAATAGCACCTTTGGCTTTTTCTGTCCATTAAGGGCGTGCAGGATCCGTCGGCCAGCCGGACGCTTTGTCACATGACTTTGCGACACTTGAGGAGCTGGTGGGTGTCTGAAGCGAATGAAATAACATGGCGAACTGCACCGAAAATATTATAACTTCTAGCCAACAGCACCTTGTATTCCCATGCGGTCACCCATCGGGGCCCAAATTTGCTTAACTCTGGTGAATGTACAAAAAAAAAAAAAAAAAAAAAAAAAAAAAAGGAGTCAAGGCATTCGACAACCAAACTGATGGTCCTTGATTGCACCTGTTTTATTCGATAGTTTTGATGTATCTGATAATTGGAATACCTTTCTTTCATATCTTTTGAAGTGAAAAATCGGGAGGTGTGGTTAATAATCAAATAAATACATACAAATTGCTGACAGTTATTTTCATCGTGATACATGGCGTGCTACGGCAGGATTTTCGTGGATGATGTTGATGTTCAATCCAACTGCACCTTGAAAGAGATACCACCGAAATATGCTTGTCTTTGTAAGCCGCGTGACTTTTACTTTCTCCAACAGATAAAGAATTTGATCGCATGACTTCAGAATCGTGCCACATCACGGCAGAGCAGAGAATTACAAAATAGGGCGAATGATATCAAAATTCTTACATTGGTCCGTAACCAGTTGTTCTCCCCTGTCTTTCATGGCAAGTTTTATATGCATGGTACGCAACCACAATGGTATCTGATAGATGTGTTTTTACCAACGTAAATCTGATGTTTTCCACGAACATTGTGCCGGAAAACATGTCAATGTGGCGAGATGTCGTTTGTGTCTTGCACATGGTGCCAGAATTACTTTTAAGTTTCGCCTCGCTGGTTGCGAGAATGCTCACGAATAGATGATCAGTTAGTATTACGCAATAATATACCTTAGGTTTACTTTTGTTCTATGTATTATAATGAAAATAACTTTCAATACGTTATAAATAGTTAATTGATTATTAACGACACCTCTGGATGTTTTGTTTTGAAAAAAAGGCAGAGAAAATTATTCTGATTGTTGCAATACTATCCAAGACATCGAAAAAAATATCTCATGAAAGATATATAC
Source organism: Schistocerca piceifrons (assembly GCF_021461385.2). NCBI lineage: Eukaryota > Metazoa > Arthropoda > Insecta > Orthoptera > Acrididae > Schistocerca > Schistocerca piceifrons. The sequence continues at coordinate 676,025,269 of NC_060140.1, read as the reverse complement.
GACCGAGAAACGAACACGCACCAGTGGCTTGGTGATCTGATGCCTTGGCAGTTTTTTTCCTTACGCTACCCTTTTCTACTGAAAGGGTTGATCATTCAAGATACAACTGTTAAGGGTGATAGGACTGGGGGACAGGATATACGAATAACCAGAAAAAACGAGTTTTTTCGTATTATTTCCGTTCGTTGGCGTGCACATAATGGTCCATAGTACCATGGACGGTGATCATAGACAAGTCAAGTTGGGTAGGGTCAATAAAGACGGTGTAGAGATATTCTGCGAAAATTCATCGGTAATGGGGCAACGGAGTGTGTGTACTGTGTGCGATGACACTCTGGTACCAGAAGTTGAAGACCGTGTATGGACTGTTGTGAAAGAGGTATTCTAAAGCCTGTGCACGAAACCATATGAGTATCCTCGAAACCAGATCAGTGAGTGGTGTTTGCCAAGATGGGAATCAAAAGTCAGGGGCAACAGCAGGAATCCTAGGGTAACCTTAATTGACGATGCACGGATATAACATTCCACGATGCGTTGGATGAGAAGCCACACATCCCGTTTCAGGGGGCCACTAAGACGACGCTCGTCGGTATAGTCGAGTTGCTAATCAGAACAAAGTGACCAGGTAGCCAGTCCTATATGATAAGGTCGACGATTGGTTGGGAATTTACCATTGACAATGACATACTAGAGTGTACACGAGTTCGAAGGTAAAAAAAGGTGCGTGGACGGACGCCCAAACCCAGTTGACATCTGGGTGCTGTACCTCGACGGAGTAGCGAGGGGTGGACAAAGCAAACAACGCATAAATGCCCTTCACATGGGAACGGCGGGGGCCCGTAGATCTTTCCGAACGTAGCTGAGTTTGACGACCGTCGAATTCGCATTGTATGAAGCGTAGAAGGTCGGGTACGCAAACTGCAGCATGTAACGTTAATAACTCGAACATTAACAACATTTAACCCCATATAGCACTGATACATAAATGTTTGTTTTTAGAAACTGATGTGACCTATAGCATCGAGAACATGATTTTCCATAATATACTTCGACCTTGATTTTTAAAAAAAGCCTATTAGAATCCCTAGCAAGAATCCGAAACTCGCGTCTATTTTCCAGAATAGAACGTCGCTGCAATACTTGATCAAAACCGGTGACCAACTTGTCAGATCCTCACCTTGAAAGACAATTGCTTATATTAATTTATAGGGTAGAACAGTTTTAGGCAATGACTACGTTGGAAATAATCTAGTTTGTTACAATTTTTCTTATTTTTACCTTATGTCTAATAGTTAATACGAGAAGTTAAGGTTTCGGAGTAATTTCATTTATCAGTATTAAAATGTTTAGCATTTTTTATAGTCCGTGCACTAACTAAATTTTAACGTTCAATGAAGGGTTGCGTCTGATATCTGGTAGTGAACACAATTGTTCTGATGCTGGCTGGTACGAATCGTGTGGGCATAGACTCACAATTTGTATATAACCATGTATCAAATACTTCTGCAAAGCGAATTTTTCCCTGACTATAGCATTCATGCTTCTTGATGTATGTGGTATTCGCAGTAGAACAATCTACTTAGATTCTCAACTAATAGTTTGTTAATTAGAGCGTTTAGATCCATGGTTTAGCCATACTGGTACAAAATAATTAAAACAGTGGTAATTAAAACAGTGCCGGCCGAAGTGGCCGTGCGGTTAAAGGCGCTGCAGTCTGGAACCGCAAGACCGCTACGGTCGGTCGCAGGTTCGAATCCTGCCTCGGGCATGGATGTTTGTGATGTCCTTAGGTTAGTTAGGTTTAACTAGTTCTAAGTTCTAGGGGACTGATGACCACAGCAGTTGAGTCCCATAGTGCTCAGAGCCATTTGAACCAATTAAATCAGTGACACCACTGGTAAGCCAGAGAATGTTCACTTTTGTAGAACTCAGCTGATCTGTTCACGCAGAGTAAAACACCGCTCGTTTTGCTCGTCCATGTGACCATGGGATATGGTGTGGAGTCTCAGTTTGGTACACAATGAACACCTACATCATGGTTCGCTTTATAGGTGTATGTGTTGCTTCATATTCCTGTTTAGCTTGTAGCAGGAGTGGCAAGTTATTTGCCCTTTTTGTTGAAAAACCCAGTGACACCTCCAAATCCCTATAATGACAGCCACTCTACGCTCCTTCCAAACCAGTGCATCAACTGCATCAATATCCATGAAGATTATTCTGCCATAGGTTGAAGCTACGTGGAGAAATTGATGTATCTGAGAGGCTCCGATTCCACTTTCATTAACTCGATCGTTACTCACCAGTAGTAAGAGACTGAAATCACACGTAACTGTATTGCTTAGATCGAAATGTGACTCGTAGTAACAACACGAAACGGAATTCTAAAGACACATCAATACTCGTCATCAATAAAACTGGAATTCGCGAACTGTATACAAACAAACAGAAAAATATTACTGACAGCGGAAGCACAAGAAGCATGAGCTACGACAGTAATTTGAAAGCCAGGAATTGCGGTAAACGTAAACAATCAACATGGTGTATTCGAAGAGGCGTTTTGATACTATCACACCACTGTTAGTCTAGGTAGTCGATTTGAATGGTGGTTCTCACATTAACCACCGATAAACGAAGGTTAAGTATTCTCACATTTATGGAAATATGACACAGAGGCCTTCAAATTGTTATACGTATACCACCTGGACACTATCAACAGAACACACACACACACACACACACACACACACACACACACACACACACATAAGCCTGTCCTTCGACGAAAGAAGTGACGTGCTACACTGCACGGTGAGTCTGCAAAAAGTAGACCCCACTAACGAAGTCTGATACTGTCTGCTAGGGCACCTGTGAATTCTCTTGTCACATATGTCCACCGTGAGAAGTGGAGCACGTACAAAACCTATGCAATCTGTTTGGTAATAGACCACATTAAATCTAATGTGTGCTAATTTCCTTATTTATTGAGAAATAATCTAAATTAAATACACTGACGAAAAAGGATCGCCTCCCCCCCAAAAATTAACGATTAGTAATGACATTTCGGTAATACTTTTCTCTAGGTAACATATTTAAGTGATTAACATTGCAACATCACGGTTTAAGGTAAGCGTGAGATAAGCCATTAAGATGTTCCAGACTGAATTATCGTTCTGCGCAGCCGAATGCTCCACCATAGACATTTATTCTCTATGGACGTCCTCTACCTAGAGATGGCGGTTATCACGGAAGAACCCGTTTTCAGCGTTTCTTTAATTGAGTAATCAGTCTTCTGACAGGTTTGATGCGGCCTGCCATGAATTACCCTCTTCTAGCAATCTCTCCACCTCGCAGTCGCACTTGCAAATTACGTCTTCAATTATTTGCTGTCTGTATTCCAATATCTGTCTTCCTCTAGAGTTTCTGTACTCTAGAGCTAACTCTGCTACCATGGAAGTCATTCCCTGCTGTCTTAACAATGTCCTGCCATCCTGTCCCACATGTTTCTTTCCTCTCCAGTTCTGCGCAGAACCTCCTTATTCCTTACCTTATCAGTCCACCTAGTTTTCAACCTTAGTCTGTAGAACCACATCTCAAATGTTTCGATTCTCTTCTGTCCCGGTTTTCACACAGTCCACGTTTCACTACCATACAATGCTGTGCTCCGGACGTACACACTCAGAAATTTCTTCCTCAAGTTAAGGCCTAGACTTCTCTTTGCCACGAATTCCCCTTTTGCCAGTGCTAGTCTGCCTTTGATGTCCTTCTTGCACCCTCCGTCATTGGTTTTCTGCTGCCTGTGTAGCAGAATTCCTTAACTTCATCTACTTCGTGACTTTCTGCTGCTTCGCATTATTTCCGTCTTGCTTCGATTTACTCTTAAACAATATTCTTTACTCATTATACTGTTCATTACATTTAGCAGATTACATAATTCTTCATGATTTTTACTCAAGATACAATACCATCAGCGAATAGTATCATTGATATCCTTTGAATTTTAATTCCACTCTTGAACCTTTCTCTTATTTCCATCGTTGTTTCTTCGACGTACAGATCGAACAGTAGGGGCAAAAAACTACATACCTGTCTCACACCCCTTTTTATCCGAGCACTTTGTTCTTTGTCGTCCACTCATTATTTCATCTAGGCTCTTGAACACATTGTTTAATATCCGTCTCCCTTTCTAGCTTACGCCTATCTTTCTCAGAATTTCTAACATCTTGCACTATTTTACATTTTCGAAGGCTTTCTCGAGGTCAACAAATGCTATGAATGAGTTGATTGTTCTTTAGTCTTTCTTTCGTTAACAACCGCAATGTCAAAGTTGCGTCTCTGGTGCCTTTACCTTTCCTAAAGCCAAACTGGTCGTCATCTAACACATGCTCAGTTTTCCCTACCTTTCGTCTTTATATTATTCTTGTCAGCAGCTTGCATACATGAGCTGTTAAATTGGGATTCTAATACAGCATCCCCTACCTCTTCTTCATCGACTTCTGTTTCTTCTTCTACTACATCAGAAAAGTCTTCTCCCTCACAGAGGCCTGTTATTTACTCTTTCCACCTGACTGGTGTCTCCTCTGCATTTAACAGTGGAATTCCCGTTGCACTCTTAATGTTACCACACTTCCCTTTTATTTTGCCGTAGCTTACTTTGACTTTCCTGTATGTTCAGTCAGTCCTTCCGGCAATAATTGCTTTTTCGATTTCTTCACATTTCTCATGCAGCTATTTCGTCTTAGCTTCTCTGCACTTTTATTTATTTCATTCCACAGCGACTTGTGTTTCTGTATTCCTGAGTTTCCCGGAACATTTTTATACTTCATTCGTTCAACTATCAACTAAAGTATTTCTTCGGTTGCCCATGGTTTCTTCGCAGTTGCCGTCTTAGTACCCATCTTTATATTTCCAATTTCTGTGATTGCATCCCTCTTCAACAGTACTGCCCACTGTACTATTCCTTATTGCTGTATCTATAGCCTTAGAGAACTTCAAGCAAATCATTCCTTAGTACTTCCGTATCCCAGTTCTTTGCATACTGATTCTTCCTGACTAATCCTTTTAACTTCATCCCACTCTTGATCACTACTACATTGTGATCTGAGTATATATCTGATATTAGGTGTTCCTTAAAATCCAGTATCGGATTTCGAAATCTCTGTCTGACCATGATGTAATCTAACAGAAATCTTCCCTTATTACCCGGCCTTTTCCAAGTATACCTCCTCCTCTTGTGATTCTTGAACAGAGTAATCGTTTTTACTAGCTGAAATTGTTACAGAACTCAATTAGTCCTTCTCCTCTGTCATTCCTTGTCCCAAGCCCATATTCTATTGTCACCTTTTCTTCTACCTGAATTTCAGTCCCCCACAACTATTAGATTTTCATCTCTCTTTATATACTGTATTACTCTTTCAATATCCTCATATATTTTCTGTCTCTCTTCATCTTCAGCTTGCGATGTCTGCATGTATACCTGAACTATCGTTGTCGATGATGGTTTGGTGTCCATACTGATAAGAACAATCTTGTTTCTGTAATGTTCACAGAAACACTTCCTGTATCCTACCTTCCTATTCATAAATCATTCTACTCCTTTTACACCATTTTTGCTGATGTTCATATTACCCTATATTCATTTGACCAGAAGTCCTTGTCTTCTTTCCATTTCACTTCACCGACCACTATCATATCTAAATTGAGTCTTTGCATTTCACTATTCACATTTTTTAGCTTCCCTACCTCGTTCAAGCTTCTGAAATTCCACTCCCCCACTCGTAGAAAATTACCCTTTCGTTGGTTATTCAGTCTTTTTCTCATGGTAACCTCCCCTTTCTCAGTCCATTCCCTGAGATACGATTTGCTTGATTATTCCGTAATAAACAGTGGAGACATCATCACGACACTTTTTCAGTTTCATCCTCTTCTCCTTTTAACACACGATATGTGACTCTAAATGAAGTGGTTTACATTGCCTACGGCATCCTCATGCTGTTGATCACTGCTGATTCTTCCGCCTTTCAGGGGCAGTTTCCTACCCCAATGACAAGGGACGGCGCTGAAGTTCTGTCCGATCCTCCGCCCTCTTTGACAAGGCCTTTGTCCGAATGGGGGTAACTTCTTATGTCGGAAGCCTTCGGCCGCCAACGTCGTTTATTAATCAAAATTTAAGCGGTGGCGGATTTCAAAGCCCGGAGTGAGGTCATTCTGATCAGTATTCAAAAACGCTACCCCTAGACCACAGGTGCAATACAGGGACTTTTAATGACGATTGAGGATGACGTTGGAGTTGTCGTCCGACGATACCCCATATGTGCTCGACTGGAGAAAGATCAGGTGGTCTAGCAGGCCAGGGTAACACATCGACACTCTGTAGAGCATGATGCCTTACAACAACGGTACGTGGGCGACTGTTATCCTGTTGAAAATAAAACCTAGAATGTTGTTCAAGAATGGCAACAAAACGGGTCGAATTACGAGACTGATGTACAGTTTTGTAGTCAAGGTGCTTGGTATAATCAGGTGAGTGCTGCTGTTGTCATACGGAATCGCACTCCAGACCGTAAGTCCAGGAATGCTTACAGTGCCTATAGCAAGCAGGCTGGTTGATTGCAGACCCTTAACTGGCTTTTTTTCTAACCACCACACGACCATCATAGTACCGAGTCATACCCAGATTTCATCAGAAAACACATCTCAATCCTGTACTCCAACGAGCTCTCGCTTCAAGCCATTGAAGTCGCAAATGGCGATGGTTTAGAGCAAGACTTTCTACAACATCGCGAGCCAAAAATCCACTGTCTCATAGCTCTATTACACGAACTCGTCTAAACACGGTTAAGTGTGCTGATAATGGCGTCATTGTCGCCTTAAAGATGCTCTTGACTGACATAAACTCAACACGAACCGATTTGAGGGACAGCTACTGCTGACGACCATTACAGCCTGTATTTCAAACTAAACTGATTTTTATTACCATAGTGGCGCTACAAGCGTCACTCTCATGCGACCGGCACGAGATCTGAATAGACATCACGTTTCAAATGTAGAGTCACGCAAACAATCTTTAATTTATGTCACATAACCCCTTCCTTGTGGTGCGATTTTTTTCCGTCAGTGTATCTTATCACCATAGAGTTAATTTTTCTTGTGATCATTGTCTGTCACTACCTATTAACTAGTACCCTGTGCATCAGATCACTGTCAGAGAGCACCCACCAGCGAGAAACACCCCCTTGTGTGGCGACTCGCCTGCGCAACTGTGCCGCTGGTTGCCACCCGCAGGCGTCCACGTGACCTTGTCACGTGCCGTTCTACTTTGTGTAGGGAGGCAAGCTAAGCCCAAGCCTTCTGGTGCTTGTATGCCACACTCAGCACAAGTGAGAGCACATCTTCATTACGAGTCTCTTTCCCTGTACGTCATAGCAGTCATAGCATAGTTATTGTAGTATTAGCGGAACTATGGTAGTTTTGTCCATCCGAAGACAAAGGATTTTGAGATCATTATTGCACGGATGGGATTAGTTAACGTTGCCTTGGAAATGGATATGAAATTAGTGAAGACAATACATGAAATGCTAACACAGCCTATAGTAGTTTCAAGCATATGAAAATCCTTCGAGGAATAGGGTTTCAGTTTTGCAGTTTTGTTGTAGAGAGTGTAGTTACTACTGAAAATACCTCCATTCATATGATACAGGATGTGTCTACTAGAAGCCTCTACTGCTCTTTTGTATTTTTTCTTGGGTTACTATATACAGTTCTCTAGGTAAGAAACAACTTTTTAAACAATTTTAAAAATATTCGGCACGTCACTTCCATTTAATGCTTGTTAAGTCGTTCATATTTGCTAATAACTCGCATTAGGGATGTTCACATTGTTCGGAGGATAATAGTAAGAAAACCTGTTTGTAGGAACTCGGATTAACTAATGCCAGTGCAATTTTTGTTTGAAATTGTGAGTTTTTACTATTACGAATGTTATGTGGATCATCGACTCACATGGGCAGTCTTAAACAACATCGTATACTAAAACCGGTATAAGAAGAACGTGTCATCTAATAACGTCACCTTCGCTGCGGTGTTCCTCATTTAAGTTTCCGAGGCATCTCCGTATCACTTACGTATTGTTCGAACCTACTGGTAACAAATCTAGCAGCTCGCCTCTGCACAGCTTCGACATCTTTCTTCAATCCGACCGGTTAGGAATACCAAACACTTGAGCAGTACTCAAGAACAGGTCGCACCAGCGTCCTATTTGCGGCCTCCTTTACAGGTGAACCACTCTTTCTTAAAATTCTCCCAGTGTACCAAAATCGATCATTCGTCTTCCCTAGCACAGTTCCCACATCCTCGTTCCATCTCATATCGTTTTGCATCGTTACGCAAAGATACTTAAACAATGTGACTGTGTCAAGCAGAATACTAGTAACACTGTAACCGAACAGCAGAAATGCATCTGTAAACGAGCAATTAATTAATTCTAAAACTCAATTTTTTCAGGTCCCAGTTAAAAGTGTTTTACTTCTACTAACAAAGTTTTCCTTGTTGTAGACTACATGAGAACGGATGAATTTTATTTGGAACCAGTTATTAACAATATTACTGTTTGATGCTGAATACTGCATACTACAGGCTGATCTCTTTTTGTATGTCACCATAGCATTTAGAACCAATGTTATAAATGATGCACTGCTCTACATGGTAACTAATCGAATAGTATCTGAGACAAACTCATCTGTGAGCTATTAGTGACAGTGGTTTGCACACATGCACAATACAGTTTACTATATTCTATGGAGAACTAAACCAGAATTGTACCTTCCACTGCCTACATTCAGTGAGTTATGTACTGTGCTGCCCTTTGTATGCATCTAGACTGGCAAAGTAGGAAATTTAAATACTGCATACATTATATGGTACAAGGCAGCGATACTTACATATGTATTCTTCATTTCCTGATTGAAAGAATGAAAGATTTGTGACTGTGATATGACATGTGTGTAGTTAAAGTATGTCGTTTTCTATGTACGAGTCTGCTACACCTATGTTGCTATTTACATTTATTGTTAGCTTCTTATGACCTTTATGTGTCATGTCAAGCCGAATATTTTTAAGTTTCGTTCAAAAGTTATGAAGCAGTAGTAATTTCCAATCATAAGACGAGCGCTATCGGTAAGGCAGCTTCCGTTCTCATGCAGCATGCAATATAGTAAGAGGAACGCTACAGTAGTTATGTTCACGTAGTAGATCAGGGTGCTTCGATCTGTACCAGCCGAAACAGCCATACGGGATCTCGTTCGCCAACATCAGTCATTCCGAATGCAATTTTAAATGCTATGAAATGTGAAATCCGTTCCGTAGTTAATGATAATGAAACATCAAAGCAGTTAATGTTCTACTCTTAATATTCTGCAGGGGTAATAGTTCAGCACAAATATCACAGGTTCGGATTACACACACATACAGGGCAGTTGTAATTAAAATCTCGCTAATTGAGATGGCACCTTAGAAAAACGAGAGATCATAGGACAATGAAACTTCATGGACGTATTTGTAAGGACAAGCGGTACAGAAATAACGCGCAATCGATTGAAAGAAACACATTTTAATTTACATGTTTCAAGGTGATATTGGTTAATTTCGTATCATGTTTATGTTCCAAATTACAAACGTTAATCAATGTGACGACCATCTGCATTCACGACAACCTGCAACCGCACTATAGACTGCTCTATTACTGCCGTAAACATGTCAAGTGGGATGTTAGGTGCCTTCCTTGTCATGCTTATCTTCAGCCTACGACGTATGCTAGTGTCTCGCAGATAAACTCAGTCCATCAGGTTACCCGACATCCAGAAATCACACGGGTTCAAATCTGGTGATCTTGGTGGCCATGCAGCTTGGAATGATCGGCCAAGGATTCGGTTTTATTCAAATGTGTTACGGAGTAATCGAGTGACTCAGGAGCTATGCAAGGTGGAGGTCAACTGTGCGTCGAAATAACTGAGCCCAAAGCACCTCACTGCGGCAGAGCAGGGATCACGTGTCAGCGAAGCAGATCACAATTCTCATATGAGCAACAGAAAAGTAAGCAATCAAAGACTTTAAATCAACCTAACGAAAACAGTTAAATCTAACAATAACACCACTAGACATCCGTAAAAAAATCAAAAATAATTAAACCTTAGACCCAACGTATGCTATTCCCGCTGCATGTCTTTTGTCGTAGGGGTCGGAGTTTTTCCTACGTCGCCTTACCGGTACCGGCGCCTAATGGCAAGTCATGCCACTAATACTACTAACAAAAAACTCCTGCAGTGCAAATTATTAACATCATCATTATGAAGAGGAAAAACAGTTTTCCATCTACACAGGCTCAAATAGCGAATGTTTAATTATAACCAACCCGTCAATGTATCCCTTTACTTACCAGTAAATGCGTGTTGTTTGCAAATTAATTTCCGAATTAGAGTCCACACCTCTTAAACGCAGGCGCACAGCTTGGTTCAATAACTTATTCAGTTAATTAATTACACAGTTTTACAGAATGCTAGTTAAATAAATGTTATAATCATATTTAGTTGGAAGCCCTTCATCATTAGTTCAGTCAGATTAAATCAAGTTACGTTTCACAAACCGTTATTAGGGAACCTTGTGAGCATGGTTCTCCAAACGCATGATAAATCTTCTGATGTAATTACAGATTAGAGGTTTATAAACGCTATCATGCAAGTTCACCGCCCAAGTGTTTTCGATGCGTGATATGCTGCCTCCTAAGAATGCACAGTTAAGGACGATGTTCCTCATGTAAGAATGTTGTATTTTTTGGAAGTATGATATCCCTAACAACCTTATGATTCCTCTTCGGAAACAAATTGCATTCCAGACGTCACGAGCAACGCTCAGTGTCAAAATACAATTTCGACACTCACGAAAAGTAAGAAGGTGGTTCCCTAGAGTTTCCTTTTCGCTATTTTGCGATAGGAGACTGCCTACTGAACAGAATTCTGACCGACAGAGAGACATGAGTTTCCTATATCCACATGAAAACAAATAGTCAGTTTTCTCTGGCCACAATGTTTTGTCTATAAATCGAATAATAGTAAGCCAGACACTGTCAGCACGTGAGAGTCGATCTTTGAATTGCGAGTTTCTTGCGACTATAAACATATCAAAAGCCTGCTGTGGGGTTAAGAAAAAACAGATGAACAATTAAAATACGTGACCTGGTCTCTTGGTTGCGGGTATTTTTGTTTTTACATGAGAATGCTCTTGGTAAATACTGTAGAACTTGCGTCTTTTGAACTGGGACGATTTGAACATTTCTCCTGTATGCAAGATATGACTCGAAGCGATTTACGCCTCTTACACACGTGAAGAAGTCGTTCGGCTCTCAAAATATAAATGCTCCCAAAACAGAAATGCTTAAGACAGTATCGTTATTATGTGTAATAATAATGGCAAATTATATTATTGTATTTTTTCAATAAATTTGATTATATTTTTCCCCTATTTTTTTATAGTCTAACGGAAGTTGCTTTCCAGATAGCCGTCGTGTTAGTGAAATTCAAGAGGTACCCTGATGGATATCTGAAACGATAGGCTGTCTCGAATTTCAGAACATACTTCAAAATGAATGAACATAGAATTTTATCTCACTACAAAGTTTTTATTTCCGAAAGGAACAGTCCAGTTTTACGACTATACATCATTGGAAAGCAGGTACGTACAACTTTCTGGTGCATTCTGTAGTCACTTTTACTACCAAAGTTTTCGTCTAGGATAAGCTGACAACTGTGTATCAGAGCTGTGCGGTTATCCACAGGATGGCTACAGTTAAAATTCCGCTACGTAAGAGGGCACCCATAAGAAACGAGTGATCGTAGGACAATGAAAATTTGTGGAGATAAGTGTAAGGACTTGCGGGAAAGAAATAACAAGTAGAACACAATTTCATTTCCACCTGAGGGGGAACTATTTGTTAGTTGAGCACCATGTTTACGTTACAGGTTACAAACGTTGCTCAATGTGACGACTGTCAGTATCCACGGCAGCTTGGAACCGCCCTAGAGATTACCCTATTGCTTGCCGAAACATTTCAGCAGGTGTGGACCATGGAATGTTACACTATTGTGACCGAGCTCGTGTACTGCTTGAAGTTCGCAAATTGCGTCCAGTATTCTCAGCCATGGCAACAGTAACTTCAACAATTTGTGGTGCAGTTGACCATCGGCCTCGCCCAGGAGCAGCTCACAAATCTCCAGTTAATTAGAGCTTCCGAATCTTGCCTTCAACCCCGGTGCTGTAAGAGAACCTCTCCGTAATCCTTTAATGCTTCGATACTCACTAAAAGCAGCAGCACTACTGCTATTGTTTGATAAAATAGCTCTACGAGTAAAGCTTTGCTTACCTTATCTAGACCCATGTTGACTGTCTGCGGCTGTAATGCACACTGATGTTTGTGTTTCAGCACTACATCTCCATACCAGCATCGGCGCAAAACGGCAAACCATGACACTAACTCTACGAACGCAAATAATGTAGTGCACAGTCTGAACTTCATTCCTGTAAAGTCGGGTACCGACACGACACATAGCTGTCAGTTTGTACTGGCTGAAGTGTGGAAATATTAATTACAATCACAGTGTTTGTCAAGGAACCCTCTGAACTAGAGGCAACGTGTCGAAGTTTATTCCTGGTGTTCTTAACTAAACCAAGAAAGGGGTTTTTCGTCTCATAAATCTGAAGCCTGATGTAAACATCGCAATTCTTTACTAGAGATAGCATTCCTGGAGGTGGTTTGCCCTTGTCTCCCTGAGACCTTCTAACTGCATTATGTAACCAGTTACGGGATAACGTAAAGTTTAATGTGGACTACGGAACACTTTTCACATTACCAAATATGGGCAGATGTGACAGATGAAAGTGCTAGGACTGGTCGGAACTCGAACCCGAGCCCATTCACAAATTTTCAATGACTACTCCACCGAACCCACTACTATCCTACAGATGACAAATTTATATCAGCCTGTCTCAAGTTATCTTATTTAGTGGCGTTGCTATTCTGCGTCGAATTTCACTGAAAGGAAGCACGCAGACGGAGTCTTTCACAAACCCGAATACTTCCCCGTCATAAGCAACCAGTTTCCTGGAGGTGCTGATGTTTTCAGCCGTAATCTGGTATTCTGATGAAAATCTCGCCAAAATTATAACTATTGACGAATGGTCGACACCTACTGCTGTTGTGTTTTCCCCGCCCCGACTTTGCTTGCATTGGTCAATAACTTGAACGAACGATAGTGCTATCTGTATGCTCGAGATTCCTAAGCATCAGAACATTAACAATGGGCGCCAAAGTAAACTTTCAGTTACGATGTATGAACTACAATTCAGCCAGAAGCAGTCTTTTGGAATCGAATGAGCCTTTTGAAACTATCTTTTGTTATCATCACCCTACATTTTGGATAACAGGCTTAGTGTAAAGGGCCCTAAACAGTGTATCCTGAGTGTGGGCTGTTTCAGTTTTCTCTAGCTCTTTTCTGTGGCATGGGATTTAATAGCTATGAAATTAAAGTCATCAACTACAGTAACTAGAATTTACTCCACAAATGACATTGTAGTTGATATGTCTGCGTAAGCAGAGGAAATTAACGGTCAAAGTCCGTAAACAATTTATTGGACTGTTCAATTAACCAAAACAAATTCTCCAAGTATAACACCAACACAAAACAGTGATCCGTCTTCGAATCACAACTACATACAAGAATAAGATAGAAAACAACTGAAATAATTTCCTACTAGTATCCGCCAGAGACTTCTCCGATATACCAAGCCTAATACAGAGATCAGCGAGAAGATCCAAGCCGGGCTGCCGGGACGGCAGCTATCCAAGTCTGCTGGCGGTCGATGAAGTGCTGATGTGCAGCCGAGCGCCTGCCTTTATAACGCTTCGGCGGATCAGCACCTCGGAACTATTTTCCATCACGTGGTTAGACGTGTGAAAATAGTTCCGAGATTTGCAGCGACCTCTTCCTTATGCTTATGTGGGCCGGTAGTGGCCCTTTGTGGCCGCTGGTGTCTTTGCTGTGGTGTTGTTGTTCTGGTTGTTGCTGTGGCCGTTCGTCAATATTGCCGGTCGGTTGTGTAGTGCTTCGGTGTGCCTGCGAGGCGGGCAACCCACGGCTGCAGGCTGTCAGTTTGGTTGCTGATACTCTAGGCGCCGTGATGTCTGGTGGAGAAGGCCACAGCAGTAGTGTGAAAGGATTAATAACTATAATTCACAATATCGCCTCAAATAATATGCAGCATTTCACAATAACAGTCATTATTATGGGCTGACCGGGTTTGGAGTCCAGCAGGGATCTCAAGAAGTATATGACACGAAATTATCATATTTAGATAAACAAAAAGTTGTATGGTTGTAAGCATATGTTACTACTGGGCACAACGACTATTATGAAAGCCACCACTTCCAGGTGAACGTGAGAATCATTAATTCTATTGCTCCACAGCAAGCTGATGCCACAGTGTAATCATACTGTAACCTTCATCAACTGTTGCGAAACCATAGTACTAGAGGTGACCCTCCAGCTCAGCCTTTCATTTGTGTGTGCTCTGGTGATCTCAGTACATACGATCCGATTAGTCTATTCTACTCTGCATCTCCCTTCACTGGACCTCTGTGTAGCGCGTCCTCTGACCAAACCTCCTCTGCTCTGTGTTCTCTGACGGGCTCGTCTGATCTTTCCTAAGAAGCATGGTCTTCCACCCATCCTCAGATTATTCGCATTGGCCAATATAATTTCTGAGGTCTCGCTTACTCCTCCAATCGGCTTCGCATTAATTTCTCCTCCAATCCACTTCTCTATCGTGTTTCTCTGCTCAAAATGTGGCATCTGAGTCGTACTTCACAGCCCATCCACCTATGACAGGGTGTGCTCTTCCAGCCTGCGGGTCTTCGCATCCGTGGGAATTCAATAGGAAGGTACAAGTCTGTTCTTTTAGCATCGACTGGGAATCTCCCACATCATTACAACGGCACAGTTCGTGGTGCTTTTAGGCCATCTTTCTAAGTCGTTATCTTCCTCCAGAGCCAATGCTCCTGTACGCCGAAAAAATGTTTCTCCGAATTCCTTCAAGCCACCGGCGTATTTTTACTCGTCTACCTGCAGATGGTCTATGTGTTCTTGCGGGCTTGGCTGGCAGAAACAGTGAGGGACTCGTATTTGTGCCATCTTAACCTCGTATGAAGCATTGTCCTATGACCTCTGAGCTGATGTCAAGCGTGAGGCCATCAGCCCCGAACATTTACAACTCCAGTTATTGACCCCCAATGAAGAAAGAGCATGCATATATAATTAGTCCTGCCTCTACAATCACTGCTATTTCTGACGTTACGATTCCCTGTGCGTTTACTACATCCTGTCTTCATACTTTTACTCACAGGTGAGATGGAGGCTAGTCGCACAGGTTAGCCAACTTTGCGGTGCTCACCGCAATGAAAAATGCCTTCAATTGGCAACTTGCTTGTGACATCCATGACACTTGCTGTAATATAAAACGAGCTGCTGTTCATTGAATTTTTTCGGTGTTCTCCATTAGTCCTATCAAGTAAAGATCCCACAGCGCAGAGCATACTCCAGGATAGACAATCTTAGTGTAAGGAGTCATCTTGGTAGATTTATTGCACCCTTTAAGTGTTCCGTGAATAAAACGCCGTTGCAGTCTTTCATTTGGTTTCCCCCATAACCTTTTGCATACGACAGTTTTAATTTAAGTTTTATAATTGTATTTCTGAAACATTTGATAGAATCTACAGCCTTGAAATTGATGTTACTCATCAATTTACTGAAATTTAACAGTTTTTATTAGTACTCATGTGGAGGACCTCACTATTTTTTAATTTTTGGGGTTAACTGCCTTTTTTTGCACATACGCATGTCTCCAAATCCTTTTGGATTTCGTTTAGATCCTCTGATGGTTTTATTAAACTGTAAACGACGGCATCATATGAAAACAGTATTAGAGGGCAGCTCAGTTTATCTCCTAAAAAGTTCTATGGATTAGAAACAGCAGAGAGCCAATTATATTTCATAGGGGATACCTAGATATCAGTTAGGTTCCAATAGAGCAGTTCCCGTCAATTACTCCTAACTGCGACCTTTCTAACAAGGAATCATGAATCGAGTCTCACAACTGAGATTACAGTACACAGGTAAGCAATTAAATTAGAAGCAGTTTCTGGGATACGGTGTCATAAGCCTTCTAGAAATCCAGACACATGAATTCAACTTCAGATCACCTGTTTATAACATTCGCCACTTCGTGTGAGAAAAGAGCTAGCGGCGGATCACAATATAATGATGGTTTGTAGTAAATGATACTCTCTCCTTTTGTACGCAGTGATCTAATGACAGATATTCTTTTGCTGGTATTTTCTGAGAAGTGGAACATGAATTGTTCGACCGAGAACAGTAATTAGTGAATCACAGTCGCACAGTTTATTTCCGAAATCGTTGCTGATTTAAAGCAGGTTAACTACATTCAGCTTTAGCAACGTCCGGCATGCCACTGTACGAGATTAACCACGTCATAGCAATACATTAAGCTCGTCAAAACGCGGTGCAAATAATTAGCCCGAAAACACCACAGAGTGTGCAACGCTAAGCGCGCGCCCAGAGCGACAACAGAGAGCTGCGATTACTCCAAACTTCTGGACGCAGCTGAACCATCGTAAATGTACGACGTGGGATGATGTAGCATTTTCACGGCAAGAACGATATTTTTTAAACCGTGCCGCTTATGGGTCAATGGATTGTCTTCTTCGCCGGATGTGATAATGATGGGACACGGCATATCTTCCAAAATATGACTGGAAACGTCAACTAGGTGCCTCTTGTAAGTACAAGGTGGCGCAAAATTTCAAACTACTATGACTAGTTTTATTTTCATCACCTATAAAGAGTATTTATTTCAATACAGTTTGTATGTTACTCAGTCTGAGAATTACCATTATCTTTTAAAGATAACAGCAGAGAGATGACGTCCTTCTTCCTGTACGCACATTAAATTAAAAGTCTTTCTTTTCAAGTTCTGCTTAACTTTTGTTAAACTGTCCTGTGAAACACAGCAATTTCTCCACATTTACAACGTTCGGATCGTTGAGCGAATGGCCGTTAAGCTCGGCATCTCTAATGACGCCGTATGTCACAAGCCGACAGATCTGGCGAGCGCGCAGGTCAGTGTAGATCGCCGAAACATGAGTTGAAGCGCTGAGAAAACATTTCTCGAATAAATTCCACGGACGCATTAGCCGTGTGGTCTGTGGCTGCATCTTGTTAGAACCACATCTCTTACACGTTTATCCCCAAATCCACAAGTTGTGGCCACAAAAAATTGCGTAGCAATGCAACATAACATTCAGAACATTACACTAACGCCGCCTTCATCCGAAATATAACACCCAACGATCCTCCCCACTTTGGAAAATCCATGTCACACGGTCACTTTAGCACTGTAACTGTTTCTTATGCAATACTTCGGCGTTGTCTGCTGCCTAATAGTGACAGTGCTTCTTTGCAAAACCGTCCAATCAACGAAGTATCATTAGCAACAACATCAAGCATTCTCTCACAAAACAATCTCCGTTCGTCAAAATCACGTACACGAAGCTTCCGTACGTTGATAGTTTTGTTAGGACCGCGTTGTAACTCACAATTCAGGAAGCATCGTAATGGGCGCTTCGGAGTACGCCTCCCGGTGGCACAGTGATGGCTTTAAAAAACAGACGCTTTTATTCTGGCGATATTTTCTGGAGTACGCACCGTACGAGGAAGATCAGTCGGCTTTTTTTTCGTAACTGATCTATTTCTGTGAAAAAGCGTTAACCCAACGAAGTATTGTACTGCGATCAGGTACAGGGATGGGAAAAACCGACCAATTAAAATCGATATAGGTATTACAGTACTGAATAGCTGGTATTTTTCGGTATTTGTTTACTTTGGATTATAACAGGAGTTTTCACTTTTCTTTTTTGGCTAATAACTGAGTAAAAGCCGAAATGTCAATTAGCCATAGCTGCAATTACAAAATTCTTCGTTGTTAAAAAACCTTCTTAAAAAGCAGTAAGTTTTGTTTGAAAAATTTGTATTGTTTCGAAACATCGCGACATCGCAGAAAATGGGAAAAGCTATCAATGGCGACAGACACAAGCATCAAGCATGCTGAGCCGTGGCGGCTCGTTGTCCTGTATAGATATCGGTATACTTTTATCTTTGGCTGTAACACGTTGCTCAGAGAGGACAGCTCCCTCTGACGTGGCTCGGAAGGCCGGCTTCCTGGGCCGGAAATTTATGACTGTTAGTGTGATGAGGCGAATATCAGTGGAGCAACCAAGCAAATGCAATGTATTGCGAATACATAGAAAGAAGGATCATTTAATGTATGATTATATGATAGCGGAACAAGCACTGGTAGCAGTTACTTCTGTAAAATATCTGGGAGTATGCGTACGGAACGATTTGAAGTGGAATGATCATATAAAATTAGTTGTTGGTAAGGCGGGTACCAGGTTGAGATTCATTGGGAGAGTGCATAGAAAATGTAGTCCATCAGCAAAGAAGGTGGCTTACAAAACACTCGTTCGACCTATACTTGAGTATTGCTCATCAGTGTGGGATCCGTACCAGGTCGGGTTAACGGAGGAGATAGAGAAGATCCAAAGAAGAGCGGCGCGTTACGTCACAGGGTTATTTTGTAACCGTGAGAGCGTTACCGAGATGTTTAGCAAACTCAAATGGCAGACTCAGCAAGAGAGGCGCTCTGCATCGCGGTGTAGCTTGCTCGCCAGGTTTCGAGAGGGTGCGTTTCTGGATGAGGTATCGAATATATTGCTTCCCCCTACTTATACCTCCCGAGGAGATCACGAATGTAAAATTAGAGAGATTCGAGCGCGCACGGAGGCTTTCAGACAGTCGTTCTTCCCGCGAACCATACGCGACTGGAATAGAAAAGGGAGGTAACGACAGTGGCACGTAAAGTGCCCTCCGCCACACACCGTTGGGTGGCTTTCGGAGTGTAAATGTAGATGTAGATGAAGTGAGACCCTTTGCCGCCACGCACCTGTCTCTGTGTTGTCGCAAGCTGGGAAGGATATGCATGGTTTATGGTGGCCTGTGTTTGGCTTTTAGAGCCAAGGAATCTCAGGAGTGGATTACTGAAAACCTGCAGAGCTGTCAGAGGCGATTTTACCGAAATTTCTGCCGGCCGGAGTGGCCGAGCGGTTCTAGACGCTACAATCTGGAACCACAGGACCGTTACGGTCGCAGGTTCGAATCCTGCCTTGGGCATGGTTGTGTGTGATGTCTTTAGGTTAGTTAAGTTTAAGTAGGTCTAAGTTCTAGGGGACTGATGACCACAGCTGTTAAGTCCCATAGTGCTCAGAGTCATTTGAACCATTTTGTTCATTTTAAGCGTCTGCGACGCCTTTAATTTTGGTTAATGTTAGGATATGCCTCTACAAGGAAGGTTGGAAGTTCCTTGGCAATGTAGTATTTGTTTAAGTGCTTCTGCCTGCCTGTTATTAATTCCGTCCAGCCATGAGGCAAATAAGTATCATTTGATATGATTTATGACGCACTGTATTAGTCGTGATTTAATATCAGCACAAATTATCTGTTCCTAGGGTGAAAGTGGACTTTGGTGTTGCGCGAATTTTATCAGGGTTAGTAATAAGAACCGATTTACTTATGTTTAATTTTGAACATTTAGGATAAATGCTGTGCTCAAATTTTAGTTGTCATTAACCGTCTTTCTGGACTTGGCTCCACCGCGTCTTATTCATTGGGGTTAATTTACTGTTTATTCTGCTCCAGATCTTGTATATCGGATTTTTATTTATTTAAGTGGGTTATATGGTACATCCAGTTTGTTTTAGGTGACATTGTCCGTTCTGAGCTCGGCCTGGACAGTCTACGTGTCCAGGAGCCGTAAAATTTAAATGAAATGGCTCAGGACTGGCACAGCCATTTTTCTTTAGGGTGTGGTATAATTGTTTAATTCTGACATTTCCTTAAGCCTACTGTATGTGGTGTCTTAAATTTTCTGCTAACCTGTTAGAAGTTTTAAATTTAGAGCATCGTCCCGAAAGAAATTGCATTAACCATTGAGAGCGTAATCATTTGTTATAATGTTGGTTTCGACTTGAGCTCGCACTTACTAGAATTTGTTTGTGCTGCAGGGAATTTTGTTAGGACTGATTGTGCTCTGGAGCTGGTGTTGTTTACCGATCCTTGTGAGGCCTATTCATTCTGAGTTCAGTCGGCTTACACAGCCGCCTGTTTATATGATTCTGTGCACAAGCCTTGGGCAGCGAAAGCTCGCGCTATCCTCGTAGTGCTATTTCTTCCAAGCACAGACGTGGGTTTTAATGCTGGTGTTTGAAGTTAAGTTGGAATTTTGGAGCAATACTGAATTATTCTATTTCTTAACTAAAAAAGGTTCCCTTTTTATAGCTTTACTGCTTCTTTAAATTATTTAAACGTTTTACTAATACTTGAGAGCTCAAAGATAATTCTTATTTAATATAAGTTTTACTAATTTTAATATTGGTGAGGAACGCTGCAAGCATTGCTACCATGTCTGTTTTACAATGTTTTGAATCCTTGTTCTCCTTCTTTGCTTGCTTTGCATTTTAGTATAACAAATTTTTGGCAGTGGGCTATTTTGTGGTCTGTTCAGCTATATTTAATTTTTGATTGGTCTCTCTTCCTCATGAAGTTTTCTTTATTTTTATGACTGTTTAAATTCTGAATGAAATTTGTAAACCGGCCGGGGTGACAGAGCGGTTCTAGGCGCTACAGTCTGGAACCGCGCGGCCGCTATGGTCGCAGGTTCGAATCCTGTCTGGGGCATGGATGTGTGTGATGTCCTTAGGTTAGTTAGGTTTAAGTAGTTCCAACTTATAGGGGACTGATGACCTCAGAAGTTAAGCCCCATAGTGCTCAGAGCCATCTGAACCATCTGAAATTTGTATAATTAGTCTTATATCTTATTGTCTGGAAAACAGCGATTGCGTGCGAGCTATAACGGACGTTTCTGAATATTGTTCCGCGATCATATTAATCGTTACTTAATTAAATTCTTAATTATACTTAGTGTAATTCAAGCTGTACAAAATAAATTTATATTTTGTTCCAGTGAATGAAATGTGCCAAATCCCCATTGGTCTAGCCCTTCCTCGTTTCCCTTCCTGGCCAAATTAAGACCCCGTATTACAATACTCAAGAACTGGTGCAGCACTACTAACGGAATAATGTCCCTTTTCTGTGTGTCGTATCTTGAGATACGCGTGTAGATGAAGGATTCAGTATTTGCCACCCACCTAGTGTATAAGGTAATTCACCGCTGTCGACGGTGGACATTCGTTGTACTGCGGATTGGCACCAGCCCTAGTCTGCAAGTATTTTTACGAAGTTTGGTACGAATGGAGAACAATACATCATTTTCTTAAAAGATTAAAAATTTGTCTGCCATCTCTACTCATAATATACAGTAAAAATGGAAGGTAACTGGTCTGCTGCTTGTGTCTACGTAATATGCCTTTATCTGCTTGTAGTCCTTCACAACAGATAAACAGAGTTCTGCAACTTCAGTTTTCACCATTTAGGACTGACTATCCGTAATGCCTAAGTAGTGTTCTGTCTCCCATTACACCAAGATCTTAGAGCAGAGTTTCGAAAAATCAATAGTAGATTTCTGGTGATTTTTTGTAGTTTTCAGCCACTTATAACTTTTCGAGAACAGCAGTGAACGGTGTGTGGACTAAGTTGCTTTTAATTGTCTATTTACTATTTTGATTCTATGCACCTTAAAACTACGAGGGTTGCAGTTTTTCGAACTTTGTTCGATTTCTGCTCTTATTAGGGATATACTAGGTACTAAAACCGAAAATCGGGTGCTTCATAAACCAGCTATTTTGAACAGTTTTCAGTCGAGAGTGAGATTTTCACTCTGCAGTGGAGTGTGCGCTGATATGAAAATTCCTGGCAGATGAAAACTGTGAGCTGGGCCGAGACTCGAACTCGGGACCTTTGCCTTTCGCTGGCAAGTGCTTTACCAACTGAGCTACCAAAGCACGACTCACGCCCCGTGCTCACAGCTTTAATTCCGCTAGTACCTCGTCTCCTACCAAACTCCACAGAAGCTCTCCTGCATACCTTGCAGAAGTAGCTCTCCTGGAAGAAAGGATATTGCGGAGACATGGCTTAGCCACAGCATGGGGGTTGTTTCCAGAATGAGATTTTCACTCTGCAGCGGAGTGTGCGCTGATATGAAACTTCCTCGCAGATTAAAACTGTGTGCCAGGCCGAGACTGGAACTCGGGACCTTTGCCTTTCGCGGGCAAGTGCTCTACCAACTGAGCTACCCAAGAACGACTCACTCCCCATCTTCAGAGCTTTAATTCCGCCAGTACCTCGTCTCCTACCTTCCAAACTTCGCAATAGCTCTCCTGAGTAGCTCAGTTGGTAGAGGACCTGCCTGCGAAAGGGAAAGGTCCCGAGTTCGGTCCGGCACACAGTTTTAATCTGCCAGGGAGTTTCATATCAACGTACACTCCGCTGCAGCGTGGAAATCTCATTCTGGAAACAACCCCCAGATTGCGGCTAAGCCATGTCTCCGCAACATCCTTCCTTCCAGGGGTGCTACTTCTGCAAGGTATACAGGAGAGCTTCAGTGAAGTTTGGAAGGTAGGAGACGAGGTAGTGAAGAAACTAAAGCTATGAGAACGGAGCGTGAGTCGTGCTTGGGTAGCTCAGTTGGTAGAGCACTTGACCACGAAAGGCAAAGCTCCCGAATTCGAGTCTCGGTCCGGCACATAGTTTTAATCTGCCAGGAAGTTTCAGTTTTAAGTCGGGTTGAAGTGGAGCTGAAAAAAAGAAAGAAAATAAGCGATAAAATCAGAAACCACTCGTTTCAGTGATAGCCGCCGTTGCTAACAGGTCGTCCATTCGTAAATTGACGCCCTAATCATCCGGGGATGATGACCGCACCCCTGCACACCTAGAAAGCAACTCGGATCCATGCGTTCATTTTGTGCTGCCCCCGAAATAGCTGTAGCAAAGCAGCAACTCCGAAAAGGTTTATTGTAAGCACAGGTACTGATATTAGCGCACATACGGCTCAAGTACATTCTAAGCATGTACAAAAAAAGAGTGTCATTCCTATTCATCAGCAAGAAGATGGTTTGCAGTTAAGTATCGAAACTGCGTTATCGACAGAGCGAGACGGAGGACTGCCGAATGAAACAGCCCATCGGTCACTCGCGCCACTGGCGCGACATTTTCCAGTTTTTAGAAATGAAACTGTCGATGGGCTGGTGGTGGAGGAGGGGGCAGGGAGGGGGGGGGGGGGTAATCTGGCTGGCGAGCGATGGCCAGCGGGCCGACGTTATTTCCGGGGCCGGCCGCAGCCGCAGGCACATTGTGTGCACCGGTGGCGTGTTTACAATGGCGGCGGCAGCGCGCGCCGGCTGCCACTCCGCTGATGGCGGCGCCGCCTCAAAGGGGCGACAGGGTAGGCCTCCCGCGGCGCAGCCGGGGCGCTGGTGACCGCGGCGCGGTGACACAGCCGCAGCCCCAGCAGGCTTCAAAGACCGCCCTGCGCTATGGCTGACGCTTGCGTACTGCCGGCTTACAAAGGACTCAGCTGCACGTGTTAGGCGTCACAACCTCGTGCGGACTGCTACTTAGAAACGATGTCTTTGGAAAGAAACGTCTTAGCGGTAGGAATGGGAAAAACCCATCGGTTATAGCCGGCGCCGGTATTTTAGTTCAGAATAACCGGTATTTTCCGGTTTCTGTTTGGTCTCGCATATAACTGGTATATTTTACTTTATCCTAATAATTGAGCTATTTAACAGCAGTGCCGACAGGAACATGCAACAATCATATGGGATGAGAACTTGTACAGCGTTACTGAGACAATACGAAATGTCCCTGTTGGCGTGTATTTTGGCTTATGGTAGGCGTATATGTGCAGCGTGCAAGACTTACAGCAGTTTATGGTTCTCATCACTGGACGTAGGTTGCGTTGCAGAACATTTTTAAGAAGTGATGTAGCGATGAAGTGCAACGTTTCATTTTCTTCAAAAGATTAAAGATTTTTCTGTAATTTTTATGAAATAACAGAAGGGGTAGGGAATTACGGTAACAGCACTAAATTTAAATTTACCTCTGATTTATTCATAGTATACAATAAAAATAGCTTCTTGTAGCCCCTGAATACGGACAAAGTAGCACCCTTTAGCACTGACTGGTCGTAATTCTCAAACAGTGGTTCAAATGGCTCTGCACACTATGGGACTTAACTGCTGTGGTGATCAGTCCCATAGAACTTAGAACTACTTAAACCTAACTAACCTAAGGACACCACACAGCCGTCCGCGGTGGCCGTGCGGTTCTGGCGCTGCAGTCCGGAACCGCGGGACTGCTACGGTCGGGTGTGTGTGATGTCCTTAGGTTAAGTAGTTCTAAGTTCTAGGGCACTTATGACCTGAGATGTTGAGTCCCATAGTGCTCAGAGCCATTTGAACCATTTTTTTGACATCACACACATCATGCCCGAAGCAGGATTCGAACCTGCGAGCGTAGCGGTCGCGCGGGTTCAGACTTTAGCGCCTAGAACCGCTCGGTCACTCCGGCCGGCTCTCGAACAGTGGTATGATCTCCAATTAAAATATGATTTCTGAGTAGGCTTTCAAAAAATTTGAATCAATAACAAAATACCGCTGATTTTTTGTAATATTTAAACAATTAACACCTTTCGAGAAAAGCAACGAACTGTGGCTGGTCTAAGTTTTCTTTTATTTGCCTACTTATTTCAGTATTTTGATTCTACGTATCTCGTAACAGTGAGTGTCTATGAGCCGGTGCTGCTCGCTATTTAATTTTCTATTTCTTTTTCGAAACCATCCGCCTTCTCAGTACTCGCCGCGATGTCAATATTGAGATCGGACTGCAGTCCCTGGTCACCTCCTATCTATCGCGAGTTGGCTTCCCACGCGCCGCGAGGCGGACAGAACGTAGAAGAAGGGGGTTGCTATGAGTTAGCTCTTGACTGTGCGTGAGAAGCGACGTTGGTGCCGGAGGTCAAGGCCGCTTGGTCGGTGGGCCCGGCAGAATCAGTCGGTTGGGGACGCAACGCCGTCGGCTCGAAGATCCTAGTGTGGAGGGCCAGTGTTGTCTCGATGGCGATCATCGTGTGGTCATTCAAGGGCTGAAAAGTGATTCCTTGGTTCTACCCTTTGATTCCGATGAAGAATTATGGCAAGTTTGGTGTATGAGGTAAATATAAGAAGTCTAAAAAGGTGAACGTTGGTGGCGCGTGCATCAGACTTGTGAGTGATGTAAGCTTTGCTTCGGTACTGCTGTCTCCAGTTAGCTCGCTGCTTGGGAGGAGAGCGTTGATATCGGCATTGGCATCTATCTAGCTGCTTCAAAGTAAATGACTGTTTTGGATCGTCGGTGGAACCAAGTGAAGGACTGAATCGTTGGCCGCGCGGGGTAGCCGCATGATCTGGGGCGTCTTGCGACGGTTCGCGCTGCTCCCCTCGTTGGGGATTCGAGTCCTCCTTCTGGCACGGGCGTGTGTAATGTCTTTATCGTAAGTCAGTTTAAGTTAGATTAAGTAATGTGTGAGCCTAGGGACCGATGACCTCAGCAGTTTGGTCCCACAGGAACTTACCACAAATTTCCAAATTTTTCCGAATCACTGCTTGTCTTATTAAGAAAGCTAAGTCAGCCCCACTGTGTTAAACTCTGTTATCTACAGTTACAACAAGTAATTGACACTCTGGAAGTGTCCACTAGTGGTCGGCCGGAGTGGCCGTGCGGTTCTGGGCGCTACAGTCTGGAACCGAGCGACCGCTACGGTCGCAGGTTCGAATCCTGCCACGTGTATGGATGTGTGTGATGTCCTTAGGTTAGTTATGTTTAATTAGTTCTAAGTTCTGGGCGACTGATGACCTCAGCAGTTAAGTCGCATAGTGCTCAGAGCCATTTGAACCATTTGAGCCACTAGTGAACTTTGGGGGGTACTGTTAAGTGTTTGTAGTAAGGGAAAGATTGACGGTGTAGCTTTTCAGTCACACGCTTGCAGTTCACTTCTTATTTTATTTTACGGTTCTGCTTGTCGTGGCGAAATCGCCGACAGTATTTTCATACTTTAGCTTGGGACGTCACTCTGTGGATTGGTGTGGCCCTCCCAAGAGCTTAAAGTCCCAGATATTTTCTTACTGCCTTGCTGAGGTTGCCTTGCAGGAGTTGTTGACTTGTCTCTTGTCTACCTCACCGTACTGCTGTTTGGGGCTGTGCGGTATAGTCGAAGTATTCAGTAGTACCGCATCTACTCCCTCGCCCATTTTAATATTTGCGAGCTGCATCAACGTCGACGTATAATGCCACTATGCAATTTGTGTAAGTTGGTTGAGTCCTGTTAACGTTTTGTAGATCGTAGAAAATCTTTGCCGTGCCACAAATGATCCTGAAGGAGAGCACGGTGCAGAACAGCGCATGACCACGGCGAAATAAAAACAATTGTATATTTTTAACGGGTATAATCACTAAGATTAAGAGTTCATTTGTGTTTTTTTTTTATTTATTTTGAAAGGAAAAGATTACGTACCTGGTTAATTACAACATCTATGCTCAATTATTTATCATAATTCGTTGGGTATAGTATGCATCACATGTAGGAAGGTTTATTGTGTAAAGTGTTTAAAACGAAGGAAAATATTTTGTCATACTGTGCGAATCGTAGAGGCTACGAGGTTTGAGTGTATGTTGATGTTAATCACATTTTCTTGCATTTGAGTTGCTTTAATTAAAAATTTTGTGTTAAATATTTTATTGCCCTATCTACGATATATATCTAATATCTGTATATATCTATATCTAATATCTGATATTTACGAAAA
Organism: Schistocerca piceifrons; assembly: GCF_021461385.2. Lineage (NCBI taxonomy): Eukaryota > Metazoa > Arthropoda > Insecta > Orthoptera > Acrididae > Schistocerca > Schistocerca piceifrons. Next base: position 675,998,298 of record NC_060140.1, on the reverse strand, counting down.
TGTTGGTAATGCAATGTGGCGTAAGGATCTTTTATTTAAGCATGCATTATGTTTTTCCTTTGCTTAAAAAGGGATTTTTAGTTTTAAACCTTGTAAATTGATTCTGAGAGCTGTTCTTTGATCTCTTAAAATACTACTTCAGGTACTTTCATTAACAAACTATATTGGGGATCTTGTTGTTCATGATAACGAATGTTCACTTTCTTAAAATCAAGTTAATAAAGTTGTAAAATTTTAAAGTTAAAAAAGGCTTTCATTAGAGAAACAGTGTCTGCCCGTACCCCCCACTACTTCCACGTATTCAAAGCATTGGCCTTCGGGCGTTGTCTGATGTTTTCCCCGGTATCTATCCCAGCTAGCGCCTGTGAGGCCATGTCAGTCTAAATGTTTCAATCTTTGTTCGAAAGTTGCATTCATTATACGTAATAATAGGAACAAAAGCCGAAAATCTGTTATTTCAGAAACCGGTAATTTTGAACGGTTCTAACAGTCAGGTTAAAATAGCGTGAAAGAAAACGTTAAACTGAAAACTGGTAATTCCTCGAAAACTGCCATCTCTAGAATACAGTAAAAGTATCTATTGAGCGAGCGTTCGGCTGCGTAGAACCAGAATTCTGTCAGCAATATCTACTGCAGCTCAAGGCACATGATTTTGGAACCGCACATTTTATCCCACATAGAGTTAAGGGTGTTTTGGGTGTTAGTACTTCGCGGCTACAGGCAGATCACCTTCAGAAGCACCGTGAAACTTTGTATACGTGTTTTACAGGTATGGTAACAGTCTGACGCCAGGAACTGAAGTTGCCTTAAAGGTGCGACGAGCATAGTATCATAGCTCGGATTCCACTTTATTTACGGGTTTTCGGTAACGGGCTAAGAACTGACAGCCAACAATATTTATTTACCTTATCTGCTGCACTTATTCACACTGTCGAATCTCTATTCTAATTAATCGCATTACAATGACACTGTAGACGACGCTGAAGTGTCACGGTAAAGCAACTCATTTGCAGTTATGAAATTCTTATAGCAAATACGGTTGGCGATTTGAATCACTTGGTTGTCCGTAATTATTTTCAATTTTTCATTATTTATCCTTCTGCTTTTTGTAGATAAATAAAATGTGTATACCATCTCTTCGCCATCTCATCTAAAAAAGTAAAACCAAATGCTATAAACAGAAAAATAAGTACGTAAATAAATAAAAATTACAAAACTAGTGCTAGAATTTTGAACAGTGAAGGAAGCGACAGCCAACAAAAAATTTTGACACTTGAAAATTTAGATCAAACACATATCATTCGCAGAAATTACCTCTACAATACAAGACTTTGTAATCTCGTTCATTGGTATTTTTCAACAAATAAAATACTTCATAGCAACATGACATTTACAGTTATACATTTGCTATAACTGATCCTCCTTTCACATACACTAAAGCACCAAAGAAACTGGTATGAGCATGATTATTCAAATACAGAGATATGCAAAAAGGCAGAACGCAGCGCTACTGTCGGCAACGCCTATGTAAGACAAGTGTCTGGCGTAGTTGTTAGATCGGTTACTGCTGCTACAATGGCAGGTTATCAAGATTTAAGAAGTTTGAACTTGTTAATACAGTCGGCGCACGAGCGATGGGACACAGCATCTACGAGGTAGTGATGAAGTGAGGATATTCTGGTACGACAATTTCACAAGTATACCGTGAATATCACGCATCCATTAAAACATCAAATTTGCGACACCGCTGCGGCCGGAAAAAGATCCTGCAAGAACGGGAGCGACGACGACTGAAGAGAACCGTTCAACGTGACAGAAGTGCAACCCTTCCGCGAACTGCTGCAGATTTCAGTGCTGGACCATCAACAGGTATTACCGCGCAAACCATTCAACGAAACATCATCGATATGGGCTTCTGGAGCCCAAGGCCCACTCGTGTACCCTTGATGACTGCACGACCCACAGCTTTACACCTCTCCTGGGCCAGTCAACATTGACATCGGACTGTTGGTGACTGGTAACATGTTGCCTGGTCGGAGTCTCGTTTCAAACTATCGAGCGGATGCACGTGTGCGGGTATGGAGACAGCCTTATGAATCCATGGATTATTTGAGCTGCTGGAGGCTTTTACTGGTATGGGGCGTGTGCAGTTGGAGTGATATGGAACCCCCTGATACGTCTCAATACGACTGTGACAGTTGACATGTACGTAAGCATCCTGTCTGATCACCTGCATCCATTCATGTCCATTGTGCCTACCGACGGACTTGGGCAATTTCAGCAGGACAATGTGAAACCCTACACATCCAGAATAGCTAAGTAGTGGCTCCAGGAACACTTCTCTGAGTTTAAAGGCTTCGGCTTGCCACCAAACTCTCCAGACATGGACATTATTGAGCGTACCTGGGACTCCTTTCAATGTGGTTCAGACGTTCTCATACGGAGTTATGAAAAGCCGTGCAGGATTAATGGTGTCAGTTACCTCCAGCACTACTTCAGACAACAGTCGAGTCGATACCACGTCGAGTTGCGGCACTTTTGCGGCCCTACATAATACAGGCAGGTGTACCAATTACTTTGGATCTTCAGTGTATTTCTCTTTACAACCGTAGCAACGACAATACTGCACCAAAGCTGTTACTGAAACTCAAAGGCGTAGAAACAGATGGCAAATGCGTGTTACATTCAAGTTACGCTATTACCACAAATTCTTGACAAGCAGTAGTATAACATTTTCTCGAGGCTACGTTCAGTCCATAGAAATATATAGTCTATAGGGTTTTCTATATTTGGACTCACTCCCTCCTCCCTTGATGAAATGTGGTGAGATGTGGTGGGTACTCCATTCCTTTAGATGTGCATCTACATTCATACTCCACAAGGTACTGTAAGGTTCGCAGCTGTGGATACCCTGTACCACGACAAGGGTGCCCGTCGCGAAACGAAATGAGACACATCTACTTGACACCCTACGCCTGCTATAGATCGCCCCTAGGCGCTGTCCTTCGCTCGTCTCACTGCTTTATTACCGCATGGACACTTAAGAGTAGCAGGTCAGCACCATCTGAGTGATGTTTGTGAGCAAAAATCAGGGGAAAAGGGCTGCGTGTAGTCCTACTCCGGTGGGACTGCTTAAAGGGAAAAAATGCATTCGAAAACAATCTAAAATTGTCGTATCAAAAGTAGTGAAGATCTTTCTACTGACCTGATCAACAGTGAAGGAGCCAGAAATAAGAGAAATTTTGCGCTAGTTAGTAAAATTACAAGAATATCTTGTGGTGCTTTGAATCGACTGAACTCCGTATTAGCAGTGCAGTAACATCGTCAGCATTTCTAAACGTGAGAACGTGTTTTGAATTTCGAAGGAAGGGTTATAAATGAAAAAACCGACATTACAGAATTTGAAGATTTTGACAAAAACCTAGTACGTAAAACTGTACATAGATAATACGCCATGGGAGAGTATCAGACGGTCAGAAAAATACAGAGTGACCACCGTGAAAAAAATTAATAATTCTGGCTCAGAGACCTGCGTTCTTCGGCTTCTCCGCTCGCTTGGTTTTTGCTTCAGAAAGTGTAATGATGAACAGAAATTTTTAATGGGTTGCAGAGACAGTGCAGCGGCAAGAATGGAGTTTTGTGTAAAATGCAACTTATTGCTCCCAAAAGTCAATAGTCCTGTAGTACATTTCGATAAAACTTCGGTTTCACAAAATGACACGCAAAAATATATTTGTTCGATTTCAACGGAAGTATTAGCCTGAAAATATTTACAGTTATTTTTGTGTAGCTTACATCGGCGATTTGGGTGATGGCTGCCGTAACGAAGGGCCAGTAAGAGTTGCAAATAAAAATTTTGCAGGAGGCACAGAATATTCTCGGTGGTATTACGGCGAGCAGTCAGAATTAAAACTCTGGCGATGGCATAGAAGTAATCGCGTGCTGTCGCGCATGGAGCGTCTCGTGTATAAAATGGGGTTCATGTGTGTCACGGTACAGTAATGATATCTGAGATGTTACCAACATTAGTTGCACAGTTTCTTTAACAACTTCCTCGCTGAAGGTTTCTACAAGGTCCAACACAACGCAAATTCATCACTGACGACATTTTTCGTTACGCTGTCGAAACGCTTTCACACTTCTTTATTTTTTAGCTCAGAATACTTTGATGTTTTCACGATAAAATATATATCACAGGCATCTATGTCACTCTGTTTTTCCCCTCAGGCTGAATTAAAAAAAAAAGTTCTTCTTCAAATTTTTTCTAACGTTAGCTTGTATTTCTTTTCGTCGCAGCTGACAAGAATTTTCTTTTGCAAAGTACTCCATCATATTCTAAAAACAGAGATGTCTAATATTTTTTTCTGTATTTCTATTAACGTTTGAAATTATCACTAACATAGTAATGCTGTACATCTGTAAGATGACACTGAAATGCCTGCTTTCGTGGTGGCCGCTTATCGTAACTTCCTCTCCCGTTTCACTCGCAAACAGAGTGAGGGATAACAATCTGCATGAGTCCTAATTTCCCGCATCTTACCATCATGATCGTTACGCGAAATGTGTGGTGGTGGCACTTGAATCATTCCGTAGGAGGCTTCAAGTATAGGTTCTCTAAATTTTCTCGATAGTGTTCCTCGAAAAGTACTCCACTTACCCTTCATGGTTTCCCATTTGAATTTCTGAAGCATCTCCAAAATACTTGCGCGTTGTTGGAACGTATCGGTAACAGAACTAGCAGCCCGCTCCTAAACTGCTTCGATGTCTTCCTTTAATCCGACCTCGTGCGGATACCAGGTACGCAGGAAAAGGTCGCAGTATCGTCCGTCCTATATGTGGTCTTCTCTACAGACGAACAGCACTATCCTAAAATTTTCCCAGTAAAATGAAATCGACCATTCACCTTCCCATCCATAATCCTCACACGCTATTACCTCTCCATGTCGCTCTTAAATATTACGCACAGATATTTAAATTGCGTGACTATCATCTGTACAGAAGAGCCAAACATAACCAACATTTTTCATTCATCTGAAGTCCACCATTCGCCTTGCCCACCACAAACCTCCCATGCTTGTTGCACTTCATATCGCTTTGCAATGTTCGCCCAGATATTTAAAGGAAGTGACTGTGTCAAGCAGCATATTGCTGATGCTGTATCCGAAGTTTATGGGCTTGTTTTACGTACTCATCCGCATCAACTTCGATTTTACTACGTTTAGAGCCAGCTGCCATTCACCACACCAACTAGAAATTTTGTCTAGATCATCTTGCATCTTCCCACAGTCAGTTAACTTCAACATCACCCCGTATACTATTTACTCATTAGCAAACAACTGCAGTTTGCTGCGTACCCTGTCCACCTGATGATTTATGCATACAGGAAATAACAACAACTCCATCACACTTCCACGGGTCACTGCCGACGACATCCTAGTCGCCTAATGGGTTCTATTACTCCAGAAGTCTTCGAGCCACTCATATACAGGGTGGTCCATTGATAGTGACCAGGCCGAATATCTCACGAAATAAGCGTGAAACGAAAAAACAGCAAAGAACGAAACTCGTCTAGCTTAAAGGGGGAAGCCAGATGGCGCTACGGTTGGAGCGCCAGATGGCGCTGCCATAGGTCAAACGGAAATCAACTGCGTTTTTTAAAATAGGAAGCCCTATTTTTATAATATATTCGTGTATTACGTAAATAAATATCAATGTTTTAGTTGGAACACTTTTTTCGCTTGGTGATATATGGCGCTGTAATAGTCACAAACGTATAAGTACGTGGTATCACGTAACATTCCGCCAGTGCAGACGGTATTTGCTTCGTGATACATTACCCGTGTTAAAATGGACCGTTTACCAATTCCGGAAAATGTCGATATCGTGTTGATGTATGGCTATCGTGATCATAATGCCCAAAGGGCGTGTGCTATGTGTGCTGCTAGGTATCCTGGACGACATCATCCAAGTGTCCGGACCGTTTGCCGTATAGTTACGTTATTTAAGGAAAGAGGAAGTGTTCAGCCATATGTGAAACGTCAACCACGACCTGCGACAAATGCTGATGCCCAACTGGGTGTTTTAACTGCTTTCGCAACTAATCCGCGCATCAATAGCAGACAAATTGCGCGAGAATCGGGAATCTCGAAACGTCGGTGTTAAGAATGCTACAACAACATCGATTGCACCCGTACCGTATTTCTAAGCACAAGGACTTGCATGGCAACGACTATGAACGGCGTGTGCAGTTCTGCCACTGGGCAAAAGAGAAATTACGGGACGGTGACAGATTTTTTGCACGTGTTCTATTTAACGATGAAGTGTCATTCACCAACAGCGGTAACGTAAACAGGAATAATATGCACTATTGGGCAACGGAAAATCCACGATGGCTGCGACAAGTGGAACATCAGCGACCTTGGCGGGTTAATGTATGATGCGGCATTATGGGAGGAAGGATAATTGGCCCCCATTTTATCGATGGCAGTTTAAATGGTGCAATATATGCTGATTTTCTACGTAATGTTTTACCGATGTTACTACAAGATGTTTCACTGCATGACAGAATGGCGATGTACTTCCAACATGATGGATGTCCGGCACATAGCTCGCGTGCGGTTGAAGCTGTACTGAATAGCATATTTAATGACAGGTGGACTAGTGGTCGAAGCACCATACCATGGCCCGCACGTTCACCGGATCTGACGTCCCCGGATTTCTTTCTGTGAGGAAAGTTGAAGGATATTTGATATAGTGATCCACCGACAACGCCTGACAACATGCGTCAGCGCATTGTCAATGGATGTGTGAACCTTACGGAAGGCGAACTACTCGCTGTTGAGAGAAATGTCGTTACACGTATTGCCAAATGCATTGAAGTTAACGGACATTATTTTGAACATTTATTGCATTAATGTGGCAGTTACTGGTAATCACGCTGTAACAGCATGCGTTCTCACAAAGGTACATGTATCACATTGGAACAACCGAAATAAAATGTTCAAACGTACCTACGTTCTGTATTTTAATTTAATAAACCTACCTGTTACCAACTGTTCACATAAAATTGTGAGCCATATCTTTGTGACTATTACAGCACCATCTATCACAAAGCGAAAAAAGGGGTCCAACTAAAACATTCATATTTCTTTACGTACTACACGAATATGTAATAAAAAAATGGGGGTTCTTATTTAAATAAAACGCAGTTGATATCCGTTTGACCTACGGTAGCGCCATCTAGCGCGCCAACCATAGCGCCATCTGGTTTCCCCCTTCAAGCTAGACAAGTTTCGTTCTTTGTAGTTGTTTCGTTTGACTCTTATTTCGTGAGATATTTGCCCCGGTCACGATCAATGGACCATCCTGTATATGGGAACCTATTCAATATGCTCGCACCTTTGTAAAGATACTGCATTGGAGCACCGTGTGAAATGTTTTGTCGGAAATGTAGAAATATGGAAGCTGCCTGTTGTCCTTCATCCACAGTTCGCAATACATCATATGAGAAAAGGGCAAGGTGAGATTCGCACGAGCGACGCGTTCTAAAACCGTGCTGATTAGTGGACCGAAGCTTCTAGGTCTCAAGCAAATTAATTATATTCGAACTCAAAATACGTCCAAGAATTCTGCAACAAACAGATATTAAGAATACTGGTCTGTAATTTTGAGTGTCTGTTCTTTTACCCTTTTTGTACAGAGAATTCACCTGAGCTTTATCCAGTCTCTTGAAACTTCCTGCTGGGTGAGAGATTCGCGTTAAATGCAAGCTAAACAAGGGGCCAATGCCATAGAATACTCTTTTTAAAACAGAACTGGGATCCTATCCGGACCTGGAGACGTAATTTGTTTTCAACTCTTTCCGTTCTTCCTCTACGACAGGGATACTTATTACTATGATGTCCACACGGGACGGTGTGAAGATCAAACTACAGTATGTTAATACAATTCATCTGCGAAACGCGAAATTCAATATTTCAGCTCTTCTTTTACCACCTTATACCGCCACATCAGGCTGGTCAACGAGTGACTGGATGGAAGCCTTAGACCCGGGTAGCGATTTTACATAGGACCAAAATTTTCTCGACTTCTCGGCCAATCTTTCGCTAACCTGTGACATAGGTAATTGTAGCTTTCCTCGGTCACACACGTTTTCACAGATGCACCAATCTCTAGTAACCTTTGCCTGTCGTCATTTTCGTGTTGTTTTTGGTACCGAGAATGCAACAGCCTTTGCTCACATAAAGTTTGCCCATTATTAGGGCAGCAACACGTAAAAATGAATTTTTTGTTTTGTTTTGAACATTGAGTACATATTTCCATAAAACAGCTTTTATTTTCAAATTATATGACATAGTGTTATTAACATGTGACTAAAAACACTTTATTTTAAAGATGCCAACCATGAGTAGGATTCGGAGAAGAAGACAGACAGACAGACAGACGGAGACAGAGGGACAAAAAGGCTCCACAGAAGTGGTATTAACGGATCTCTGAAGTGACGGATCCCTAAAATATTACCTTTTGCTACTACGTATATTATATACATTAAATTTCATTCAACCTTTTCATACTTAGCAGATGAAAGACAACGTTGTTTGTACCTTTCCTTGTATGATTATGTAGCGTTTCAGTCTCTTGATTTATATGATGGCTAAGAGAATTCTTGTTTACGTTCAGCGTAGCTTCCTTCCACAAATGATTAACTTCTTACTCACAGGTGTGTTTCGTCTCGTTGACATGGTGCTTAACATACGCATTGTAAAATTTTTTACACAAATTCAAGCTGAACACAACATCGGCTTTATATCCATTGCAGAATAATACACACATCCAAAAAAGTTTTGCATCACCCCGGTTCCCAGAACTTCTGAAGATAGACATTGACTTTAGATATCGTATCAGTCCCTTTGCCTGTTCTGAGATTTCACTAAGCCCGGCCAAAAGTTTAAACAACCATCCATGAGCAGCGCCTATTAGACGGAGAGGGTCTGACAGCTGATCAGATCCAGTCTTTCCACCAGGAACGATGCACACGGCTAGTGTTGTCTGTAGCTCAATAATGCCTAGACGGTCAATACCGCGATTCAATCGCGTCCGCATTGTTACTTTGTGCCAGGAAGGGCTCTCAATAAGGGAAGTGTCCAGGCGTCTCGGAGTAAACCAAAGCGATGTTGTTCGGACATGGAGGCGATACAAAGAGAGACAGGAACTGTCGATGACAAGCCTCGCTCAAGCCGCCCAAGGGCTACTACTGCAGTGGATGACCGCTATCTGCGGATTATGGCTCGGAGGAAACTTGACAGCAAGCCACCACGTTAAATGATGCTTTTCGTGCAGACACAGGACGTTGTGTTACGACTCAAACCGTTTGCAATAGGCTGCATGATGTGCAACTTCAGTCCCCATGGCGAGGTCCATCTTTGCAACCACACCATGATAAGCGGTACAGGTGGGCCCAACAACATGCCGAATGGACCGCTCAGGATTGGCATGACGTTGTCGCATATGGCTTCAACCAGACAATCGTCGGAGACGTGTCTAGAAGCAACCCGGTCAGGCTGAACGCCTTAGACACACTGTCCAGAGAATGCAGAAAGGTGAAGGCTCCCTGCTGTTTTGGGGTGGAATTATGTGGGGCTGACGTAAGCGGCTGGTGGTCATGGAGGGCGCCCTAACGACCATCCTCTTATCGACAGTGTAACCATATCAGCAGCATATTGGCGAGGTATTCGTCTTAGTGGACGACAATTCGCGCCCCCATCGCGCACACCTCGTGAATGACTTCCGTCGGGATAACAACATCGCTCGACTAGAGTGGCCAGCATGATCGCCAGGCAGTGGCCAGCATGATCGCCAGGCATGAACCCTATCGAACATGCCTGGAGTACATTGAAAAGGGCGGTTTATGGACGGCGTGACACATCAACCACTCTCAGGGGTCTACGCCGAATCGCCGTTGAGGAGTGGGACGATCTAGATTAGCAGTGCCTTCATGAACTTGTGGATAGTGTGCCACGACGAATACAGGCATGCGTCAAAGCAAGAGGACGTGCTACCGGGTATTAGAAGTACCGGTGTGTACAGCACTCTGGACCACCACGACTGAAGGTCTCGCTGTGTGGTGATACAACATGCAATGTGTGGTTTTCAGGAACAATAAAAAGGGCGGAAATGATGTTTATGTTGATCTCTATTCCAATTTTCTGTACAGGTTACGGAATTTTCGGAACCGAGGTGATGCAAAACTTTTTTTGATGTGTGTACGACTAACTCACTTACACAGTAACTTCGACCGGCGGGGCAGCGATCCGCTCTCATCTTCCCGCATCGAGCGAGATTTTGCTTTTCTCATGAGATTACTTTGTTTTGGCATGAAATGCGATTAGTTCCTGTTCACTCAGACATGCACTCATACCTGAAGCACCTTTGCATCAAGCCCTACAGATAATCTCAATTACAGACACTGCACTCACTTTATTTCATTCCAAAACAAACAAACTATAGAGAAAAGCATTGTCTCTCCCTGTTCGGTAATCACACGAACAGTGTGCTAGCAGTGTGGGAGGTACACAACATGACATATGGAAGTTTCGCTCGGTCCAGGAGGCGTGCACGGGTAGCCAAAGATATTAAGGCGACAGCTCTCGGTAAGTGAGAAATGCGGGTTCAAGTCCCAGTGCTTTACAAATTTTCACGGGTCTACAGTTAACAATATAGCTGATGTAATATCGTATTCTCCATTTGCGAATGCATTTTATAAAATGCGATTGTAAATCGTTAGTAGTGTCTGCTCCTTCAGACATGCACACATGTCTGAAAGAGATTTGTTTCGATGTGTACAGGCACTGTGAAACACACCCTGAAGTAACTGCAACGCACAAATATCGGGAATCTTATCCACAGCTACGACTTTCACAAGTGCCGAGGTTGTAGCATTCAAACCTTCATACGAACCCACGTAAAAACGCAAAAAAAATTTACATAGCTGTCCATAGCAACGATTAAATATTACGTAAACAAATATTTGAAGTTGGGTTGCTGTAGTTACGTAGTTACAATCTATTTACGTCGAAAGTCCCGTTTCATTTGGTTGCAACGTCTTTTTTTTGTTTTTTTTTTTTTTTGTTTTCACGTAGTAACTGCACTTTCCAGTCACATTAATATGACCACCTAACAAAAACCTCAGTGCGTCCTTGGAAGCGCGGACCGTTGCGAGACGTACAGGAAGAGAGTCAGTAGTTGTGGAGCGCAGCGACAGGGATGTGGAGTCATGCCGACTATTGTGCCGTTGCCAGCTGAGCTAGGTTTATCTGCTGAGGCTCCGTGGCGCGAACAGCCCAACCGAGGTGGTCTCACACACATTTTTCTTGGTGGGGAGAGGAGAACAGCAAACTCATCATGGTCCTCTTCGAACACGCACGTACACTGCAGGTGTGGGACACGTATCAGAGTTCCGCTAAAAGATACCATTGTACAGAGGAGAAACGAACTGCGAATAGCGGTCGATATGAGCCCAAGGATAGATGCATAGCTGTACTGATCCATTGTGCCATCCATAAAGGCGAGATCACCCTGAAAATCACACGGAAATATTCCGCAGCCCGATGATTGCTCCGGGGTCTTTACTTTCAGACGTTTCACACCGTACACCCACGCCATCGGCCATCCGTGTCATGCAGCATAAAACGTGATTCATCCGAAAAGGCCACCTATCGACGCTCAGTGGACGTGCAAATTCCAGCCCACGTCGGCGATGAACTTCAGTCAGCATGAATGGATGAACCAGGCGCCTGTTGCGGAGGACCAAAGAATCAGCGTCCACCGAACGGTCGTTCAGGAGACTCTGTTGGCAGTTCCTTGGTTCATCTGGGCGGTCAGATGCTTAACAGAGGCACGTCTGTTCGTCCGTAAACATCTCCGCAGCCGTTCGCCACTCTTGCCACCTAAGGACATGGTGCACGACACTTGCTTCGGCACCGGTTTTGGGTAGCACGATTTTGCCATGCGTTGGATACTTTAACCATGGTGGCAGCGAAGAGTTTAGAAACTTAGCCGTTGCGGAGGTACTTCCACCCTTAGCCCGAAGATCAGTGATTGTGTTCTCCTGCACGCCAAAATACCGCCTTGTTTCCGCATTACGACAACGACTGCACTGTTGCCCGCGTCCCAACTATACGCTTTATTTATCCTCCACTGCTAGTGCTGCCACCTGCTGTCTGTGAGTGGATTGCGCACTTGGAACATAGGTGGTGGTCACATTAATGCGACTGGATCGTGTGTGTCGCAACTTCGTTGTCTCCACGAAATAATTATTTCGTCAATTTCCTTGTCTTCTCGAAATGGCTATTTAATGAAGACAAGCGAACACCACTGAAAACGCACCGTTAAAGATTTGTTTAGACTGAGTTTAATCGTTATTGGGAACAGTTAGGTTTAAATAGGTTGTTTCTGAGATCGTTTTCTACTGTGCGGCAAAATTACCCCCCAAGACACTATCACAGCCTTCGTCGGCGATGAACATCAGTCAGCATGACTGCCGTCGGCAGACGATACGAATAGTATAAAACTAATGTAAACAGCACTAAATGTCCATCTACACCTCAAAAGCAGTCTGAAGGTGAACCTGTCGGTTCGAAACCGCTAACAATGCTATTTCTTTAAGTATGCAGCCCTATCAGTAGTGGTTCGTTAATGTTTCCTTCTTTCCAAGAATCATCTTGTACTTTGTATACAGCCACAGATTCCGTACGGGAGGGACACGAAGAAAGCCGGTGTCTGTGGCCGAGCAGTTCTAGGCGCTTCAGTCCGGAACCGCGCTGCTGATACGTTCGCAGGTTCTAATTCTGCCTCGGACATGAACGAGGTTAGTTAGGTTTAAGTAGTTCTATGTCTAGGGGACTGATGACTTCAGATGTTAAGTCCCATAGTGCTTAGAGGCATTCGAACCATTTGACACGATGAAAAAAACTTTGCAGATACAAATGCGCCAAAGCAACTAGTATGGACAATCGTATTTAAGTACGGAGGGATAATCGGCACAGCTGTCGGCAACGCTTATATAAGACACCAAGTCTCTGGCGCAGTGTTTAGATCGGTTACTGCTGCTACAATGGCAGGTTACCAAGATTTACGTGAGTTTCAACGTGGTATTATAGTCGGCGCACGAGTGATGGTACACAGCATCTTGAGGTAGAGGTGAACAGGTGACTTCCCTTTGAGGTCATCTCACTGGTGTACTGTCAATATCACAAACCGGGTAAAACATCAAACCTCCGACATATCTGTGGCAGGAAATAGATCCAGCAAGAACGGGACCAACGACGACTGAAGAAAACCGTTCAACGTGACTGAAGTGCAATCCTGTGGCAAAGTGCTGCAGATTTTAATGCTGGACCATCAACATGTGTCAGAATGCGAACCATTCAACGGAACATCATAGATATGGGTTTTGGGAGCCGAAGGCCCACTCGTGTACCCTTGATGACTGCACGACACGAAACTTTAAGCCACACCTGGACCCTTCAGCACTGACATTAGACTGGTTGATGGCTGAAAACATGTTACCTGGTCGGACGAGTCTCGTTTCAAATTGTATCGAGCGAATGGACTTGTAAGGTATGGTGACAAGGTCATAAATCCATGGACCCTGCGCGTCATCAGGGGCTGTTCATGCTGGTGGAGACTCTGTAGTGGTGTGAGGCGTCTGCATTTGGATTGATATGGAACCCTGATACGTCTAGATACGAATGTGGCAGGTGACACGTACGTAAGCATCCTGCCAGATCACCTGCAAGCACCCATATCCATTGTGCATTCCGACGAACTTGGGTAATTCCAGCAGGTCAATGCGCCATCCTACACGTCTAGAACTGCTACAGAGTGGCTGCACGAGCACTTTTCTGAGTTTAAACGCTTCCTCTGACCACCAAACTCTCCAGACATGAACATTATTGAGCATATTATTGCGTAGGATGCCACGGCCAGAGTCAGTCGAAATAAATGTTTTCTGGGTGCGGTACCGCGTCATAATGTATAAAACCACTGCTGCTGGAGAAAAACCAACGTTTCGGCCACTGTTGCAGCGGCATTCTTCTAGGTCTACTTGTCCAGTAGACCCAGAAGAAGAACGCTTCAGGCCTGGTCAGATGAGTCCCGATCTCAGTTGGTAAACACTGGTAGTAGAGTTCGAGTGTGGCACAGGTCCCGCGAAGCGATGGACTCAAATATTCAACAAGACACTGTGCAAGATGGTGGTGGCTCCCTAATGTGTGGACTATGTTTAGAAGGGATGGACTGGGTCCTCTGGTCCCAGTGAACAGATCATTGACTGTAAATTGTTATGTTCTGGCACTTGGAGACCATCTGCAGCAATTCATGGACTTAATGTTCCGAACCAACGATGCGCCAAGTTCGCGACTGGTTTGAGGACCATTCCGGACAATCCGAGGGAATGATTTGGCCATCCATATCGCACGATATGAATCCCAGAGAATAAGTGTGAAACATAATTGAGAGGTCAGTTCACGCTCAAAATCCTGCACCGGTAATCCTTTTCCAATTACGGACAGCTATAGGGGCAGGATGGCTTCAAATTTCTGCTGGGGACTTCCAACGACTTGTTGAGTCCATGTGAAGTCGAGCTTCTGCTCTATGTCGGGCAGAATTAGATAAGAGACACATTATTAGTAGGTATCCCATGACTTTTGTCACCTCAGTGAATTCGCAGCGGGCAGTGGTATCATCCACAGCTGTCACACCTGACATGATGCAGCGTGATGATGTTCTCATTCACGAGGCTCAACGAATTTCGCTTCATCAGCTGGCGCTCCTCCTGTCAGTCAGTAAGGGAACTTAGAATTGCCTGCGCTCTTGGTTACTCGAAAGAGTATACAAGACCGGTTCCACAATGCCTTACGGAGGAAAGAAAATCTCGCGGACGAAAACGACCTTCCTTCTTAGTTGGGGCAAAATTTAGCAGCTGAGGGCCTTCTTGTCCCGTGTTGTCATTTTAGTGACGACGAGGCGATGATTTGAGCAGGGAAGAAATGGCTTCATGACCAGAATAAGGATTTGTGCGATAGGCAGTGGAGAAAGACCATAGAACTGGAAGGAGATTACAAAGGAAAATATGGTGTTTGTAGATAAAACGTTATTCTTTCACGTACGTATTTTCCGTTACGTAAAATAAATAATTGTTGAAGGTAAAGAATGTGGGGCACTACTTTATGGACATCCGTTGCTACATCTCAGTGTCGGACATTGTCTTTAGATACAATTATGACACCAATTCAAATATTTCATGTGTCCACTTAGGATAGTCGTAGTCATGGCAAACCAATATTGAAATAATACAAGATGTTTGTTTTAATTAAAGGGAGACACAAATATCAAGACCTCCATTTCGAGACTTCCGTATTCTTCTGACAGCTATTATCAAATGGTTTAAATGGCTCTAAGCACTATGGGACATGTGAGGTCATCAGTCGCCTAGACATAGAACTACACATATCCATGCCCGAGGCAGGATTCGAACCTGCGACCGTAGCAGCAGCGCGGTTCCGGACTGAAGCGCCTAGAACCGCTCGGCCACAGCGACCGGCACAGCTATTTTGTTAATGCTTGAATATACGCATTAAATATTATTTAAGAAGTATGTCCAACCCCTATGCATGGATGTGGTATATGATATCAATGAAGGCACATATTTACTCTACATGATGGTGCTCTCCTTTACGCAAACACGTTTGGAAATATATCATTTTTCCTTCTATTTTTCAGTGTATAAAAATTCACAGTTTTCGTCCGTGGAACAAAATACATACTTTTTTGTACTCTTTCATCATCAGAATTGGTAGTTGCATTACTCGTTTTTAAATAGAACGTCCATTTCCAAATGAAAGGCGGAACAGTGGACGAAGAAGGAATGTGACAAGCAGTTGCAACATACATTGATTTCAAAACAATTTTACTAGATCACAGAAATCGAGAAAACAACCGACAAGCAGTAGAAAATCTCGTTCTGTGCGGGTGGGGATTATTTTGCTGAAATACAAGGACACGATGGGTTTTCATGAAGGGCTACAAAACGAGACGTAGAATATCGCGGACGTACCGCCGTGCTGTAAGTATGCAGCGGACGACAACCAAAGGGGTCCTGCTATTAAATGAAAAGGTACGTCACACCATTACTCCTGGTTATTAGGTTGTATATTTTGACATCCTTGATAAAAAAAACGCCCTTGGTAATAGCAAGAAAAATAAGAAAACCTCCATAGGATATATCGAACTAGAAAAAGTGTTTGACCAGGTGCAAGTTTACTGGATTTTTGATATCCACACAAACATCGATATAAATCGTGGGAAAGGTAGGTAGTATAAAGTTATTTAGGACAGTCAACAGGGAACAATGGGAATGGTAAACGAAGACACAAACAATAGCACTGAAAATGGCGGATGACAGGGATTGAATCTTCCTCCCCTACAGATGAACTTCGAAAAATCTATAAATGGAATTTTCAGGAACCAGATAAAAACTGAAGATAGAAAGTAATCAGTGATAAGAGTCGTTGATTGTTTTGCTATCGTAGGACAAACTAAAGAGTTTGTAAAATAGAATGAACAATCTAATGAGCACTGAATGTGGATTGACAGTAAGCCGAAAAAATGAATAAGGATTGACAGCAAACAGAAAAAATATAGAAGTAAATGAAGTAACGAAAGTAAGATTAGCAAGAAGCTAGATACAGAGTACGGGGGCCACTTGTACAGAGTGAAGGATGCCGTTATTTAGGCAGCAAATTATTGTAGGACGGACTGAGCACGAAGTGTGAGGTGCGGTCAAGAAGTTTCTATTAGCAGGTCGTACAGTCCATAGTCGGAATGTTAATCAAGCAAAATCACCGTGAGTACTGAGTCTGTCATCTCACCGGTGCACTACGTTGAAGATATCCCTTTCGTGATACACCGTCTCCTGGCCGGTAACTACCTGCTGCACATTATCATCCGACAAGAATCATCGATCACTCAAGGCTTTTTCTAAGGGATCGAAGGAGTGATAGTGGCATGGGAAGGGACGAGAACTAAACGGCTGCTGCTAGTGTGTCTCCAACCTACGTTGGTATAACTTCCGCATCACTACATTTTCTAAATGGGGCCTGCGTTATCATGAAGTAGCAGCGCCTCTTGTCGCAGTTATCATTCCACGATGGTGGTTTTCGGCACACATGCAGCATAATACACATTCTTCATTCTCCGATGGTTTTCTACCGGTGTTCGCCGCCGGCAGCCAAAGAGGTAATAACAGCAGGCTGGTCCCATATTTCACGGCTCCACATTTACTTCATATACGACGTAAAAATATGAATGGCACACTACTCCCTTGCATACATCACGGGCTTTTATACTGACGTCGAAGTCGTCTTACACTTCAGCAACGCCCTCAAGCGGAAACATTTTGACAACCCT
This sequence comes from Schistocerca piceifrons, assembly GCF_021461385.2. Classification (NCBI taxonomy): domain Eukaryota; kingdom Metazoa; phylum Arthropoda; class Insecta; order Orthoptera; family Acrididae; genus Schistocerca; species Schistocerca piceifrons. The sequence goes on along the minus strand of NC_060140.1, from coordinate 675,980,832 downwards.
TTATATCTATGAAACAGATTAGCCCAGGGGAAAGTGCGCTCCTTGATATTAGAAGTCTGCCAACATCAAACATTGAAACTAATTTGAGAAAGAAATTTCTGGGGACACACGTCAGGAGCACTTCATTCTGCAGAAGTGAATCATGGAATGTGCGAAAACTGGAAAAGACGAATATCGAAGCGTTTGCGATGTTGTGTTACAGGACGATTAAGAAAAATAAGTTGACTGATACGAAACGAAATGAAGAGATGCTACTCAGAAATGACGGTGAAAGGGATAAGTAGGTTACACCAACTAGAAGGCATTCGGGAATAATTTCCATGGTACTAAAAGGACCCACAGAGGACAGAATTTGTAGAGCGAGACAGAGAATGGAATTAAGATTTCCAAGGGTCATCGAATAACGTTCTAAAATTTAGATTGTTGCAAAAATAACAACGAAAAGTATTAAAAGTACATCAGATCCTTTGCGTTTTGTTAGACGAAGCATGTCTCCTTTGCTGGTATCCCGAACTCTAAAATATGCTACAGACGCCTGTCATGCAAGGGTCCCCACGTATACATTCGTTCCTCATTGTTTTCATCTACATCTACATCTACATGATTACTCTGCAATTCATATTTAAGTACTTGGCAGAGGGTTCATCGAACCACAATCATACTATCTCTCTACCATTCCCGAACAGCACGCGGGAAAAACGAACACCTAAACCTTTCTGTTCGAGCTCTGATTTCTCTTATTTTATTTTGATGATCATTCCTACCTATGTAGGTTGGGCTCAACAAAATATTTTCGCATTCGGAAGAGAAAGTTGGTGACTCAAATTTCGTAAATGATTTCGCCGCGACGAAAAACGTCTTTGCTTTAATGACTTCCATCCCAACTCGCGTATCATATCTGCCACACTCTCTCCCCTATTACGTGATAATACAAAACGAGTTGCCCTTTTTTGCACCCTTTCGATGTCCTCCGTCAATCCCACCTGGTAAGGATCCCACACGAAGCAGCAATATTCTAACAGAGGACGAACGAGTGCAGTGTAAGCTGTCTCTTTAGTGGACTTGTTGCATCTTCTAAGTGTCCTGCCAATGAAATGCAACCTTTGGCTCGCCTTCCCCACAATATTATCTATGTGGTCTTTCCAACTGAAGTTGTTCGTAATTTTAACACCCAGGTACTTAGTTGAATTGATAGCTTTGAGAATTGTACTATTTATCGAGTAATCGAATTCCAACGGATTTCTTTTGGAACTTACGTGGATCACCTCACACTTTTCGTTATTTAGTGTGGTGTCACCGCCAGACACCACACTTGCTAGGTGGTAGCTTAAATCGGCCGCGGTCCATTTAGTACATGTCGGACCCGCGTGTCGCCACTGTGTAATCGCAGACCTAGCGCCACCACCAAGGCAGGTCTCGTGATACGAGAGAGCACTCGCCCCAGTTGTACGAGAACCTAGCTACCGCCCAGTTGTACGAGAACCTAGCTACCGACCAGATGTACGAAGCCTTTCTCTCTCATTAGCCGAGAGACAGAATAGCCATCAGCTAAGTTAATGGCTACGAACTAGCAAGGCGCCATTAGCCATACAGTGATTGAACTTAAAGTCTACTGTGTATCGTCAAGATCGATGTACTACCATGATATTAAAGATAAGTATTAATCCTGCTCCGTACTTTTCTTCCTAACATTAATTACGTATCCTGTTCCAGTACTTCACGCCCGTCTGCGTTAGTCTAGCGTGCATTTTCAGCCATCTCCACTTCACGGTGTCGGCCCAGATACCCGACACAACATTTAGCGTCAACTGCCACCTGCCACACCATACAGCAATCTTTTCTAAATCGCTTTGCAACTGATACTGGTCTTCGGATGACCTTACTAGACGGTAAATTACAGCATCATCTGCGAACATCCTAAGAGAACTGGTCAGATTGTCACCCAGGTCATTTATATAGATCAGGAACTGCAGAGGTCCCAGGACGCTTCCCTGGGGAACACCTGATATCACTTCAGTTTTACTCGATGATTTTCCGTCTATTACTACGAACTGCGACCTTCCTGACAGGAAATCACGAATCCAGTCGCACAGCTGAGACGATACCCCACAGGCCAGCAGCTTCATTAGAAGTCGCTTGTGAGGAACGGTGTCAAAAGCTTTCCGGAAATCTAGAAATAGGGAATCAACTTGAGATCCCCTGTCGATAGCGGCCATTACTTCGTGCGCATAAAGAGCTAGCTGCGTTGCACAAGAACGATGATTTCTGAAACCATGCTGATTACGTATCAATAGATCGTTCCTTTCGAGGTGATTCATAATGTTTGAATACAGTATTTGCTCCAAAACCCTACTGCAAACCGACGTCAATGATATAGTTCTGTAGTTCGATGGATTACTCCTACTACCCTTCTTTAACACTGGTGCGACCTGTGCAATTGTCCAATCTGTAGGTACAGATCTATCGGTGAGCGAGCGGTTGTATATGATTGCTATGTAGGGAGCTGTTGTATCAGCGTAATCTGAAAGGAACCTAATCGGTATACAATCTGGACCTGAAGACTTGCCCGTATCAAGCGATTTGAGTTGCTTCGCAACCCCTAAGGTATCTACTTCTAAGAAACTCATGCTAGCAGCTGTTCGTGTTTCAAATTCTGGAATATTCCATTCGTCTTCCCTGGTGAAGGAATTTCGGAAAACTGCGTTCAATAACTCCAATTTTTTACGTAGCCCAAACTAGCCACTGTAACGAATGATGATAATGATGGTGAAATGATGAGGACAACACAAACACCCACTCTCCGGGCAGAGAAAATCCCCAACGCGGCCTGGTATCGAAACCGGGACCCTGTGATTCAGAGGCAGCAACGCTAGCCACTAGACCACGAGTTGCGGACGACAGGCGTCAACCTAGGATGAATTTTGTCTCCATCCCTTCTCATATTATTCGAAAATTTCATAATGAGGAAAACTATGTACTTTGACATGGGCATACATCTCAAGGAGCATTTTATGCTTACGGATTTGGGTTTTGGAGGAGGAGGAGGAGCTAACGGACACTCAACGTCGAGGTTATCAGCGCATCTAGATTTCGCTGAGAACATTGTTTTTTCGGCATAAACACCAGAAAGCTTACAAGCAATGATAAGAATCTTAATGGAATGGACGTTTTTTGACGCCAAAAATAAATAGTGCTGAAACAAAAACGATGTGCATAAAAAGTGGAAATGTATCTACTCAAACTATAGTACAATAGCAGGTATTATAAGATTTTGACTGTTCTCCATATTCCGGCAGACTTTTCTCTAATAACGGGGATATAAATGCAGGCAACTCAGGAGAAACTGAGTCCTCTAGGGAATGCGATCCGTATGGAAGTCAGATTATCAGCATACTCACGAAGCTACGGCTGCATTCCCCTATCTGTATAGTAGGAGTTAATGTCAGTGATTGCCATACTGAAGTAGTAAATTTCTTTATCACTTTCTTGTTCTAGAGGATTGTTTAAATGTGTGGGCGGGAATCAAACTGAATAAATATTGAGAAGTGGTCAGCAGAACAGAGGAGGGCCGTTGGGGGAACCTGAGCCCTCTTCAAAAGACAGGCACTGCCTTTACGACAGGGTAAGGAGGAGCCATGTAAAAGCTGAGTCCAGTATATTGCATGTGAGCTAAACTCTACCGGAGAGGCGCCATCCGTGTTTGCATCTTAAATGACGGACAGCTATTGTGTTCTGCTTTAGATGCAGCATGTTCAGAGGAAATAAGGAAGCATGTTATGATCTAACAATAATGTGCAGTACCGCATGGTCCTGCGCCCTACTGGAAGCTCATTTTCTGGAAACTGCTAGTCTCAGGTCGGTGAAAACATACTATCTGTGAAGTGGAGCAAGACGAAAGACCGTCCAGCTTATTCGTGCTTAAGAGCACAGCATGCACAGCTACGTATGTGGTTGGCATCAAGTTAACTGAATTATTGTTGACTCGCTAAGAAACAGTAGCAGCTGCTATCTTTGGATAATATAAATAATTTTTTAGCGAGAGAAGAGAACTTACTTGTGTGTTTGTGGATTGGTTGACACACAAAATGGAACACATGCGGAAGTCAGAAGCTGCCAGTATATGAGCTTGAGCACTACAAACCTCCACGCTTGATTAATTTTATTACAATTGAGAAGAGACGGAAGATTGCTGCATTTGCTGGAATGGATCTGATTGGTTGACACTCGAATCAATCACTGAAATTTGTGGTCAAATTCACGTACAGAGCTCTTACGCAAAAAGGCAGAGCAAAACTGCTACTCGTTACTGGGAGCACTCTGTATAACTTATTTCCATCCGGGGCTCGCCAGGAGAAGGAGAGCAGCCTTCGGTGCAGGCCAGATGACTTAGAATTATGCAGCTACTACAGAAGATACTCTCAGGTTCGAGTAATAATAAGCACCGTGACCAGCTGCTATGTTCGCAAACTGAGTTACAGGATGTATGTGAGAATTTCAGGTTTACGTTAGGTCCCTCACAATTTTAATTCAGGTGCATTTATTTGCAATTCCGAGCTCAGCATGTGATCAATTTAGATGGTTGGTGCATGGATGGTTCTTTCTGTAGCTCCTTCTTTCCTCACTGATTCACAATCGGCAATCGCTGTGCGGCTTCGTGAACTTAGTTCTGTTGACCTTTACCTATTCACTTTTGTTTCATTAGCCGACCTCTGCCGTTGTAATCTGTGTTAATACTCGATGAACGTAACAGTTTTCTATCTTTGTGCACTTGTTGCTAGATTCAAGTCTAAAGGACTTAAAATAAGTGGGAGTTTTATAGTGAAGTCTAAAGGAATTTGTAATAAGCAGGGTTTTATAGTGAACATTGTTTCATTCAGTCGTTTGATGAACCCCGCCTCTTAATTATCTTATGAGTTACAGGACCTATGCTTCACGTGTGCTAAGGCAACTGCTGATTAATAAATTCCGTTCATTAACTTATCCCTTGGACGACACCTATAATTCACGTGATCCCATTGGGGCGATCTAGCTATCAGTGAGGTCATCTAGTACAAATCTTTTTGAAGTCCACATGAGTATGTCGATCAGTCAGACGTAACCTCACTATATACGCATCTGAGACCTGAAAGATACCGCTATGGTCGCAGATTCGAATCCTGCCTCGGGCATGGATGTGTGTGATGTCCTTAGGTTAGTTAGGTTTAACTAGTTCTAAGTTCTAGGGGACTAACGACCTGAGACGTTGAGTCCCATAGTGCTCAGAGCCATTTGAACCAGCCAGCCAGCTAAAAGTCGTGGACAGAGAATAGTTTCACACCAGAATCCTGGTGTCATTTAGAAAGACTAGATTGCTCTGAGCAGGAATAGTGCACTGAGACTGTCACATACATGGCGCCCAGGTACGTTTTTATACAAACTGAATTCTGTACAAGAACTACATTGTGAATGTGACAAAGTGTAGTGGCACACATTGCAGTATGGCAATAACATTATATCCCTGAAAAAAATAAACTAGTTCAACAGATTCACGACAGATATGATCAATAGATCTATGACCTTGCGAGATCTACTGCGAGAGGGACACGACTGTACTACAAACGAGGTGAGTGTACAGCACTGTTGCGACGTCTGCCTGAACATTCCACCTCTCACATGAAATGTCAAACTCTTACGACCAGTCCACATGATCACGTTCTCGGAAGTACAGTGAAGCACCAAAGAAGCTGGTATAGACGTGCGTATTCAAGTATACAGATATATAAACAGGCAGAATACGGCGCTGAGGTCAGCAACGCTTATATAACGCTACAAGTGTCTGGCGCAGTTGTTAGATCGGGTACTACTGCTACAATGGCAGGCTATCAAGATTTTAGTGTGAACGTGGTGTCATCGTCGGCGCACGAGCGATGGGACTCAGCATCTCCGAGATAGCGATGAAGTGGGGATTTTCCCGTACGATGAGTGTACCGTGAATATCAGGAATCCGATAAAACATTAAATCTCCGAGATTTCTGCGGCCGGAAAAAGATCCTACAAGAACGGGACAAATGTAGGCTGAAGAGAATCGTTCAACGGGAAAGAAAAGAAACCCTTCCGCAAATTGCTAAAGATTTCTATGCTGGGCCATCAACAAGTGACATCTTGCGAACCATTCAACGAAACATCATCGATATGGGCTTTGGGAACCGAAGGTCCACTTGTGTACTCTTGATGACTGCACGACACAAAGTTTTACACCTCGCCTGGGCCCGTCAACACCGACATTGGACTGTTGATGACTGAAAACATGTTGCCTGGTTGGACGAGTCTCGTTTCAAATTGTATCGAGCGGATGTACGTGTACGGATGAGGAAACAACCTCATGAATCCATGGACCATTCATGTCAGCAGGGGACTGTTCAAGATGATGGAGGCTTCGTAATGGTGTGGGACGAGTGAAGTTGGAGTGATATGGGACCTCTGATATGTCTAGGTAGGACTCTCACAAGTGACACGTACGTAAGCATTCTGTCTGATCACCTGCATCCATTCATGTCCATTGTGCATTCCGACAGATTTGGGCAATGCCATCAGGACAATACGGGCCCCCTACACATACAGAATTGCTACAGAGTGGCTCCAGGAGCACACTTCCGCTGGCACCAAACTCTTTGGACATATTATTAAGCATATCTTGCAACATGCAGTTCCGAAGATATTTCCATCCTTTCGTACTCTTACGGATTTATGGATAACATTGTAAGATTCCAGGTGTCAGTTCCCACCAGCACTACTTCAGACATTAGTCGATTCCATAACACGTCGTGTTGCGGCACTTCTGCATGGTTGCGGCGGCCCTACACGGTATTAAATGGGTGTACCAATTTCTTTGAATCTTCAATATAATTTCAAGTAGGAATGTTGCAAAGCTTATGAACAGAATGATCTTCATATCGTAACAAGGTCGATTGTAAACAAAAATAACTATGATTTAAATTTAAAACTTTATATTGTATACAAAAGTCATCATCCTCCAGTGTCAGGTTGAGATACTGCAGAATTCATCCCAATGAAATGGCTGAGCCGGCCTGAGTGGCCACGCGGTTCTAGGCGCTACAGTCTGGAGCCGAGCGACCACTACGGTCGCAGGTTCGAATCCTGCCTCGGGCATGGATGTGTTTGATGTTCTTAGATTAGTTAGGTTTAATTAGTTCTAAGTTTTAGGCGACTGATGACCTCAGAAGTTAAGTCGCATAGTGTTCAGAGCCATTTGAACCATTTTTGAAATTGCTGAACGGTGACATAATGGATTAGTGGCAAGGCACTCAAAGCTTATCACATATAATTCGAATATCGTATACTGTACGTATTTGGTAGCCACAAGGTATATACAATGTCCGTTTAATATCTGGCGTGTACATGGAACACTGCCAAGCGAGGAGATCAGAGTTCATATACAGACCGTAATACCACACCCAGTTGTTAAATGTTTATGTTGTACCTCACCAGTCTCGTTGCTAACATTCAGGATGACGGATGTGGCGATTAAAAGTGACACGGTAGTGCTTGAGTTTGTGGGAGTAGCTTTTATTCTGTAACTTCCCGGTCGAGTAACAACAACTTTCGAGAGGGAACAGTGCTTTCACCGCAGTGTTTGCTAATGGTATATGCCACCTTTTGTTCTCATATGCACCTGTAATTAATTTACCTCACCCGAAAACATTTCTCGCGTTCCTTTAATCTCCCATTTGGGAACTAGATGAGTTAAGGTGCATTCAAAACTTTTCAATGTGAATTTTCGAAACTTGTTAAGAATACATTGGAGTAAACTGAAAAATCAGTTACATGACACGGACTATTCGATCAATATCAAAATATCTATTAGTTATTTAGTGTTACTTTGTACTCTGCCTTGATTTACGAGTATGGAAGCTGCATAAGAACGAGATAAGCTGTGAAAAGTGCAAAGTAGCTGATTTTCCATGTGCAAGGAAGTAAAATGCCTGTCTGTGCTGAGTTGGTTACCACCATCCATGTTAAGATACTTTTCGACAAAACTAGTGGCATCTTATCGCCCATTTGCAAATTAGCGTTGCGATTAGAATGCGGGGAGAGATCATTAAAGGTAACGGCAACTATTATTTCTACGAACACAAGTCAATACCTATTCCTTAACTCAATGATCATATGACCTAACCCCTCCCCCCCCCCCCCTTGCCGAATTTCGAAACTGGTAGTAAGCCGTGGAACCGCTTTCGGTTGGCAATGAAAATTTGTTTTAGACAACTTGTTGTGTTGCGTGCATGTGCAAGAATATTTTGCGTTAAAATTCTCCCCAAAGGGGCTGACCCGTTTTCATTCTTTCGTATAAGTGTTTCATGATAGTACGAGCAACGTCCTGTTTCATGTAGCAACTTATTGCGACGTATTTTCAGTTCCAGCGACCGAAGTCAAAGAGCAGCATGCCACAATTTCCAACAGAGAGTGTGTTACTAACATTCTTGGAATCAGTTCTTAGACCATGAATAAAACGTTCTCGGTTTTCCAGCCGCGTCAGTTCGAATAAAATCCTCGAGGTTTCGATGGCGAAGATGGCCATCGAAAGCTCGAGAAGTTTATTCGAATTCACGCGGCTGGAAAACCGAGAACGTTTTATTCATGTGTGCCGTCGCGAAAGACTCCGAGGACACAGTTCTTAGATCAACTGGATGTGGTAGAACACCAATGCAGTTTTTTTATTTTATTTTATTTAATTTTTTTATTTCATCTCGTAGCTCAGTGCTCCCACAGATACTACTCCATGGTTTGGTGAAATTCTGATCTTTTTTACAAAAGGACTGAAAGACTTTCAAATAAATTCGTGTACATAAATGAGGCGTATTGCTGATCATTGCCGCATGCTCAGTTTTGGAGTCGATGCTATCACAAACCAGCATATTCGTCCAAGAGTTAAAGTCGACGAATATACGAACACTTATACAACGATGAAGCGAATTTCTTAAGAATGAATGTAGGGGTGAGTCACTTCAGAGTGCGGGTTGTGACACGTAATATCCACAGACGAGGGTCGTCGTGACGTGAAGTCCTGACAGTCCAAATCGTATTCGATATCTGGAAGACAGGGAATGTAGTGAAGACGATATTACTGTGGCATATAACAGCAGTTTGAGGGTCTGTACGAAATGGTGGTGGTCTGGTGCACTCGCGAAATTAAGAGGATCTGTTCAGAAGTTAGACTGCCAGGATCTGTTCAGAAGGCATACTGCCCCACGAATTTCTATACTTGGGTGATTTTTGCTGGTGCATGGCTAAAGGGGAGAGTGGCGCAAGGGCTAACAAAACTGTTTTCATTACTTTTTTGCTTACTGTGTTACACCCTCCAGAGTAACTTTCCACTACCAATCTCTCCATCCGACAGTAGCACATACACCAACCTCCTTGATTACTTGTTGCATATATTTATATCCCTGACGACCTTTAGAAATTCCACTCTCTCTAGTCCCTTGTAAGCTATTCACTGATGTCTAAACTTGTTCTACCACCCTACAGTTTCTACTAGTCACCGTCTTCCCGACATTCTTTTCCTCTCCTCTGAGAAAGACTTATTCTATCTGTCCACTACATTTTCAACAGCCTTCTGTGACAATATGACAAATGCTTCTATTTTATTTATTTCTGGCTTCCCAGTAATCGATGATCCACTTCCAAACGATTTTGTGTGGTCCGGATGTACATTTTGAGAAATTCCTACCTCAACTTAAAGCCTTCGTTTGCTACTAATTTTGTATATATGTATAGATATATACAGAGTGATTATAAGTCTGAATGACGTCAAATTGCGACGTTATATTATCGGAGAATGGGGAAAACGTATGGCAGTAGAAAAATAAATAGTTACAAAATGTAGCAATAGATGGCGCTGTAAGCATCATAATGTATTAATGGTCGTCTAAAAATGACAAAAAAATCACTCAACAATGCTTAGGGTGTACGTTTGACGTTAAACAAATTGTACTATTCAGTGTGCTTGGGGAACAGGTGTGATACTGTTAGTTACGTAAGCCCATCCACTACGGAAAGGTCATATCACTTCGGATGGGAAAAAACGTTTTTTATTGTCCTGAGGCCAAAGATCGCATAAAAAGCATTAATCAAAATGAAATCGGATTATTAATTTCCGTGTGACTGGCGCAAAACATGTTCAGTATGCTGTCCGCCGTTTTCTGCAACAAGTTGAAACCGAGAAACGGTGTGTTCCACAACTGAGGGAAGTATTTCCGTGGTCACGTTCAGAATGTGTTTCGCAATGCGTGCCTTCAGTGCATCTATGTTTGCAGTCGGAACACTGAATACAACAACTTTCAGATAGCCCCACAGCCAGAAGTCACACGGATTAAGATCAGGACGGCTAGGCTGTAGGAAAATGGCGGCTGATAATTCTAGCATCTCCGAAATGGCGCTTCAGCAGCTGCTTAACTGGATTTGCAATGTGCGGAGGTGCGCCATCTTGCATAAAAATGATCCCATCCACACACCCACGCTGTTGGAGAACTGCAATGATGTGGTGGTGCGAAAGACACTCATAATGCTTACCAGTGACGGTGCAGGTAACAGAACCGGAAGCATATGTCTCTTCCAAGAAATACGGCCCTATGATAATTGGTGCCTGAAATCGGCACCACATAGTGAACTTTTCAGGTCGAAGTGATACTGGTTGAATTTCGTGTGTATTTTACGTTGCCCATATTTGACAATTCTGTGTATTGACATATCCTGTCAGATGGAAGTGGGCTTCGTCTGTCCACAAAATCTTCCACAGGTACTCATTGTTCACTTCCATGCGAGCAAGAAATTCTAAAGCAAAGGTCTCTCTTGTTGGCAGGTCAACAGGAAGCAACTCGTGCACAAGAGTAACTTCGAATGGGTAGCAAAGAAGGACGTTTCGTAGGATTTTACGCACTACAATTTTGCACGCCACCACTCGTGTCCTCCTGCTTTGCTGTTTCCACTGCTTCCATTGATGTCGTATCAGTTCGTTTCCTCCCTCTACTAGGCTGCACACCAAATGAACCTGTCTTTTCAAATTTCCCAATCATTTTCTCCACACCCATGGCAGTCATCGGGCCAACGCCTTTTTTCTAACCCTTCAGTGTCCGAAACTTCTGTAGAGCGACGTGCGCACAGTCGCCATTCTTGTAATACAGCTTTACAAGCAGAGCGAAATCCTGCATTGAGACAATCACGGCGAACATCGCAGAGTCAGAAGGAGGAACAGCCATCTACCCAGCGTGTTTATACCTACTTGAATGGGTCATATGCATGACAGGTGTTTTCATTAACTTATTCTGACACGTACAGCGCCATCTACTGATCAATTTTCACACTATTGTTTTTCTTCTGCCATACGTTTTCTCCCTTCTCCAGTAATATTCCGTATCAATTTCACGCCATTCTGATCAGTGGTGTTATTTCTGCAGCATTTTGTAAGTTTAACTCTAATTATAATCACCCTGTAAATATATTTACAACCCAGATGGATTTCTACCAAATCTGGCACAGAAACAAAAGACCTCACTGTATGGTTTTATAACTGCCTATTTCCTGCACGATATAGACACAAAAGTGTTTTTTTTTTTTTTCCAGCCCCTAGTGCATACACTGTCCTGTGAGACAGACATGTTGTGTGGAATTGGAAAGTTGTTTTGCGGGGGAGCCTACATGTCATGGGCAAGAAACAGTTATCTGTGTCCCAACACGTGGCAGTAATGTTGTGTGGCAGTAGTATCAGGTGCTTTATCGACCTGCTTTGAGTGGCAGTCTGTACATTAGGGGCTAGTATATGATTTTCAAGCAACTGACATGTAAGCCTGCCCTGAGTGACAGGTGTATTGTGGGAGTATTATTGGGCAGTAGGGGCTACATGTACTGATGAGCATGACTGGGGATTGGTTGAGTTGGAGGGAGGAAGAGAACATAGAGAAGCAGTGGGCAGATAAAAAGAAGAGGTGAGGTGAAGATGGTAAAAGAGATGGGGATGGGGATATGGTCAGAGTGATGGGATGCAAGAGAGGGGCAGAAAGAAGGGGTTGGAGAAAATTGACAAAGAGAGGGGGGAGAGGAGATGAAGAGACAAAGAAAGTTTGGATGAAGAGATAGATAGAGGATAAGGTGGACTGACAGATTAAGGATGAGGTGAGTAAAGAGACAGGGGGGAGGAGGTGAATTCAATATATATGTCAAACACATATGCAGGGAAAGCCACAGGGAAAAGACTTGTAGACCTTTATGAGTGAGGAACACCTTCTTTGTCTGTGCTAATTGGCCTCTTATATCCATTTTGTTATTACATTCCTTCCAAAGTAGTAAAGATCCTTCACTGTGGCTACTGCTTTTAAAAGAAGTATTTCTTTAATCTGATTTATGCTGCTCCTCAAGACTACCTTTTTTCCATGCTCAGTTCATTTTCTGTGCTCATTGGACTCTTGAATACATTCAACAAGTCCTGTAATTCTTCTTCACCTTCATTGACAATAGCAACATCATCAGTGAATCTTAGATATCCTACCAACTTGTATTTGAGTCCCTCTGACGACTCTTCCTTTAAGTGCCTTCATTTCTTCCCTCTTGAACACACGTAACCTATTATGGATTTACGCTCTTTCTTCTCTCTTAGTCGTATACTGTTACTGTTCTAACTTATTTCCTGTATGTATTGGATATTACACACGGTTTTTCGTATAGAATGTACCTATTTTACTGAGAAATTCAGCCATCTTGCTCCTTTTACGTTGTCAGCCGTCGTTTTTACTTTGATAAATCCAATGATTGGTATTTCTGTAATTCCAGTGATCGATATATCTTGCGAGCTAACATCTCATAGATGTTCGGGCTCACGTGCGGTTCCTGTTCGTCGAAATGTCTTCGCCCAGACTCGTCTAGGGGTTGAATCGCACGTGTCGCATTACACGCCCTAAATTAGACACTTGTGACCCTTTGGTTAAATTGTCTAGGTGACGGCAAGTTTGCGAAATACAAAGTTAATATAACATATAATAAAAGTAATAATAATACCGGGAACTAAATTAACGACCTATAAATGATGAGGGCCACGCAGTTGCGATTTGTATAGAGTAATGATTGTTCAGGAAGAAAACTAATAGCGAAAGTGGTCGTATTTCGAATTACTATTACAATCGAGCGCATATCCGTTTGACATAGTTCCATTATTCATAATCTCATCGCGAAACACAATACTCCACCTCGATATTTACACGAAAAGTGCGCGGCTCCTCACCGCTCAGAGACTAAGTCCCGCGATGCCACATGACGCTAAATTTTCTAAGTCGTTTCACTTCCCAGCTGCCTAAAGGCCGACTGTCAGTTTTCGCGTCACCATCCGAACAGCACTGTCCCGCTGCCCGGCCCCGGCAGCGTTTCCCGCCCGCCGAACATCTTCGCTCAACTGACTAGCGCAGTTCTCTTTCTGGAAGCCATCCACCTGATTGGCTACAGCTTATTCTACGCTACTTTACATTTTAACATATTTAAATAATCAAAGCTTGACCACTATCACGTTCTAAATAAAGTAACAATAATATTAATTATATAATAAATATTAAATTCTTTTACATAAAACCAATACAATTTCCTTCTTAAGTTTGAATGTCACGGCGAGTAGTCTTGCCCCAATGAGCTTTCTGATAAATAAATAAAGAATAAAAGTAACTATGATGCACTAAATTTCCCAACAAATATTTTTACCTAATGAGTCAATAAGGTGTCATGCTGTCGTCGTTCGATGTGTTTCGTGTGGAGAAAACGATGTCTGATGCTTAACTGAAAATATTGATAATTTAAATTTACTGTATCTATTTAAAAAATTAAATTACAGAGTTGATATTGACAACATTTGTCGTTTTAATGATGTGCTTTTATATGAAATGCCGATCGTTAATTTCGACCAAAGCGTTCAGATTTTAGCATTCTGATCTTTGTTACAAAACTTGTTAATTTCACTTTAACAGTAAATCCTAAACTATTATAGATACGATCAATATTCAAATTTTATTGGGATCGCCGTGAAAATTTATGGAGGATTGCAGATTAAGATTACTGTGGCTTGATTCCTTGCATTACTACAGTAAATAGTTTTCATAAATGTTTCCCTTTATGGCCGATCTTAGATCCGCCATATTTAACACTGCTACGTCTCCTTGGCCACTAAAGGCTTCTACTGGTTTTCCCTATGACGTAGGTTGTCGTCTGTCTCACTCGCACACTACAGCGCTTAGGTCTCAATAGACAATAGACGCCTGAGAATTTCCCCATCTCGTGTTGAATTTGCGCCCTTTGCGGCACACAGTCCTGGACGAGAGGGTTTGTTTCACAATTCATGAAGGCTGACTCTTTCGGCCTTACACTTAAATGAAAGCAAAATGCTCTTTAACTCAGAAAAAAAAGATCGTATACCATTGTTGGCTGGGAGGCCCTATTTGGGGGAGTTCGGTCGCCATGTTGCAAGTCCTTTTTAGGTGACGCCACATCGGCGACTTTCGAGTCAACGATCATGAAAATGATGATGAAGGATACACAACAACCAGTCCCTGCCTGGAATCGAAGACGAGCCCTCTTCGTGATAGGCGGTAACGCTATCGCTACGCTATGGAGGCGGACGTTAACTCACAATCATCACTTCACTATCAACTACGACCTCAGAATTTCACCTTTGGGTCTACACCTTACAGAAAGTAACGTGATCGTAATTAAATAAACTGTCAGTTTTCGTATATTTTTGTTGTCAGTAACTCTGCTACATGAGCTGTGAAGTAGATTATCCGACGTCTTCGAGAGCTAAGTGTTCAACAGTATCAGTAGGCTGCTCAATTTCTGAAATCTTGTTGATCCTCTGCCGAGGTTTGTGAAGTGAGAATGTTGTTAAAATGGTAATACGATTTCGGGAGAACTGATTTAAAGTAGTCCAGAAAATCATTCTTTAATTCCTTTCACGGAGAGCAACCCTGAAAGTATTCCGTGGAATGCTGTATCTGATATTTAGAGAAGAAATGACCCGTTAAAATAACTTACGGGAATGAACCCAGGTAACGTTATCGAAAAATCCAGATATTTCGACAAGAGACAATTCTGCCATTTTCTAAGCACACCTGCAGCAAGTACGCGCTGTGCAAGTGAATCTAAAACCTCGGTTTGAGGAGCAATTCCGAAAAGGTAACACTCACCCACCAACCCCCTTCCCCCCCCCCCCCCACCCACCCCCCACACAAACACCTATGCAACTGTAAAACCTAGCGCAACCACACAACCAAAGCCAAGATGCTCGATGGCAAAACTAATTACTAAACGAACGGTAGTGTAGCATTAACTTTCTCCCTCTGTTTTTAGACAAGAGAGGAAGAGAGCAGTATTCCACGCAGTATTCAAGAAAAAACCTCCACCTCTATTTTCAAGATTTTTTGCTAGTTTAATCTCAACTACTTCGCTAATGACACTATCCCGGTAGTTAGACACGCATGTAAGACACTATGTGTTATTGTATCCCTTAGGATGACCAGTGCCTAGACCGTGTTACGCAGTGGCCGATTTGCTCAGCAGTTTCAAGCGTGTTTGTCGCTTAGGCCCGGTACACCGGTCCTCCACGGTCCTGATAGTCTGACCAATGTATGGCATACCACTACTGCAATGACTACGATGAACAGCCGACTTAAGCAAACCAGGATCATTCTTAGCGGAACCAAAAATGACTGTAATCGCAGACGTAGATCGAAAAACACATTTATCATCCTACTGCCCAAAATACGATCAATCGTGTTGGACATGCTCCCTGCGTAAGGCAGAAAGGTCGTACGTCTTGGTGACAACTCGGTATTAACATCACTCACCCGGTGCATGTTTGCTCTACTGCATAAAGCATGACTCATCTGTCTTTTGCTATACCCATTCCGTCGGAAGGTGACGTCAAGATGGGTCTGAAATGACGTAGATCCTGTAAAACCAGGTACGAAGTAGCCCTTCATGCTGATATGGATTATGACGAATAGTATATAGATACAAGTCAGTGTGAGCAGGCTTCCTATAAACAAGATGTCTCAACGTAGCATCTAAGATTGCGTAAGGCAAGAGTTTATCTCATTTCTTGCAGTTGTGGTATATTATGGTTGATCATACTACCAGAAATATGGATGACTGGTGTACTGAGCGTAAGAGTCGCTGAAGCTCACGATAGCCGAGCAAATCGTCTGCTGCAGAACATTGTCTTGGCGCCGGTTATCCTACGGAGTACAACAACACGTAGATTGTGGTATGCAATCCTAGCTGTTGGAATACTGTTACTAAGGTAGTAGTTGAGCTGAAATTAGCAAGTAACCTTGAATCTGCTTGGAATCCTACTCTCTATATTTAGTTGAGAATCAGAGGGACAGACTTATTGCTACCTCATCCCTTATTTAGTAATTTTCACTGTCGGTAACTCTGGTGTCGGTCATCTTTGGTTATGTGGTGGTACTTGTGTTTATAGTGTATGTGTGTGTGTGTGTGTGTGTGTGTGTGTGTGTGTGTGTGTGTATATGTGAGGGGGGGGGGATGGATGATGGGGGTGTGTGACATCCTTCCGGAATTGCTCTGCATCACACAGCCCTTACAGTTTTGCCTTGCAAATGACGATGTGTTCCCCTGCAAGTTTATCGATGACGTCACCAGGCTGCAGTCAAGCAAGTTATTGGAATGCTGTATACGCCGCCTGAAGAAACTCAAGTCTCATAGTAAATGTCCTGCTCTGCCAGCAGCAACCCATGAATGTTTCACGTGGTTAGAGAAACTTTCAAAAAGGCATGTGATGTAGGAAATGATCGTTTTTAAGGGGAGCCGGAAAGATCCATCAACTCCATATTAATTTTAGCAAATAGAAGGAACATTTTTTCTAAAACCATTAAACATATTGCTCTGAAACGTGGACTACATGTTCGGTGAATATTTCTCTACAAAGTTATAATGCCATGTTAAGAAATAGTTGTTGGTTTTTGTTTCACAATTTTTTTAAACAGATGCTTATTTTTTTTCTCTAGAATTTAGCACTTTTTCTTCTATAACTCTTGAATTATACAACAATTTTTTACAATTTGTTATAAAAATGAGGGTAAAGAAGTAAACATTATTGGGTATAAATTTCATTGATATACTGTTAGCAGTTTTTGAGAAGATGTTCCTCAAAGATGAAAATTTTAAAGTCACAGGAAATGGCTTCCAAAGTTTTCTAATGCATTCCTGCTCCATATGATGTATTATCAGCATCCCCTTCTTTTTCCAGTGTTAGTTTCCTTTTCACCGGTCTTTTCTTCTCTTTTGCTGCATGTTATAGGCTTTTGTCTCTTCTTCCTGCACCTCTTAGTCTTTCTTCATCAATTAGGTTTATTGTGAAAATGGTGTTGTGTCCTTGTTGGAAACCTAAACGTTTCAGCACATCACATTTGATAATGTTTCCTTCATTGTATGTTGCAACTGCATCATACATTCCAAAATGCAATGTTTTCATCTGTAGAAACACTCTTTTGGGTATCCTAATCCAATTAAATTATTTACACTTTCATTTGGATTGTATGTTTTCCCATGTAAACACTTTTCAATAAACTTGGCTGTGATAAATATTTGAATATGGGCTTAATTACATCAATTACAGCATTTGGCAAACTGTTTTTATGGGCATATTCTTTTCCTGATTGGTACTTACACCATGAGTCATCAGGTGTGGGGCACAGTGCATGTTTCGGGTGCCATTTGTTGATGCAGTATGAAAAATTATGTTTCTTGTATTTTGCCTAACTGCACAGCCATAATACCTCTGCAATCTATGAATTGTTTCATCTGTCAATCTTCCTCTTCCTCCAGGGGTCTTACCATCACTAAGCTTTTGGGATCTTAACGTCTGCTTTAGTTTGCACAAGCTAGCCCCCATGCACTTCTGCACATGTTCAATGCACTCCTGTTTTTTAATGTGAACTTCATTGCCATAAGGTTTGAATTCCTCTACAGCTTTGTATCCCTTAGAATCATCATCTCCTAGATAGTGTATCGTACATTATACCACTCCTGTGATATGGAAGAAATTACTTTCACTCCCTCTAATATATATATATATATATATATATATATATATATATATATATATATATATATATATATAGGGTGCGTCAAAAATGTATACACACTTTGAACTGTGATAGACAATTTATTTCCCGTTCTGCAAGGTTAAATATCTGTGAGAAAGAAGTAACTGCAACATGGCGGACGTGCATTTGAGGCGTGAAGCGCGGAAGCAGATAATTATGTGGTACTGGAAGTTTGACAATGTAGCTGCGGTTCGAAGACAGTGGAGAAGTGAGTATGGTACAGAACCACCTTCAAGATTAACAATTACACATCTACGAGACAAATTCGAAATTCATGGAACAGTGTGTGATGTGCATAAAGGTCGATCAGGGCAACCTCGTACAGCTGCAAGTGATGATTCCACAACTGCGATCTTGGAACTGTTGGGCATTTACGCTTTGAAGGTACTGTTACTGGGGAAACGTATCTAACAATGCTTGCTGACTCCATATTCCCTGCCATTCGTGCATTATACGGTAATGATGAGTGCCAGGCCAGTGGATAGGACGCAGGGGATCAATGGAATTTCCTGCACGCTCTCCAGACCTCACGCCGCTGGATTTCTTCTTATGGGGCACAGATGAGGTGCACAAACGTAAACCACGTAACCTGGATACACTCTGGAATGAGATTCAGGCGGTGTGCGCAGAAAACTCATTGGACACTTTGGTACGATGTACGGGATCAGTGGTGACTCGTACTCAAATATATTGATGCTGAAGGCAGCCAGTTTGAACATTAATCACATTTGCAAAGTAAATTTATTTTTCCAATTGGACTTTAAGCTTTCCATTTACAGAAATTTAACATTGTAAAACAGGAAATAAAGTTTCTATGACGCTACAAAGCGTGTATACATTTCTTTGACGCACCCTGTGTCGTCCTTTTGCCATCAGGGTAGTTTTCTAGATAATCACGAATCTCCTTGTGCTTTACATTTAGATTCTCGCGGAAGTTTTGCGTCTTTCAATATTAATTTTAGGTGTCAGACTAATATAATAATTCCAATCCCAAAGAAAGCAGGCGTTGACAGATGTGAAAATTACCGAACTATAGCTTTAATAAGTCACAGCTGCAAAATACTAACGCGAATTCTTTACAGACGAATGGAAAAACTGGTAGAAGTCAACCTCGGGGAAGATCAGTTTGGATTCCGTAGAAATATGGGAACACGTGAGGCAATACTGACTCTACGACTTATTTTAGAAGCTAGATTAAGAAAAGACAAACCTACGCTTCTAGCATTTGTAGACTTAGAGAAAGCTTTGACAATGTTGACTGGAATACTCTCTTTCAAATTCTGAAGGTGGCAGGGATAAAATACAGGGAGCGAAAGGCTATTTAGAATTTGTACAGAAATCAGATGGCAGTTATAAGAGTCGAGGGGCATGAAAAGGAAGCAGTGGTTGGTAAGGGAGTGAGACAGGGTTGTAGCCTCTCTCCGATGTTGTTCAATCTGTATATTGAGCAAGCAGTATAGGGAAACAAAAGAAAAATTCGGAGTAGGTATTAAAATCCATGGAGAAGAAATAAAAACTTTAAGGTTCGCCGATGACATTATAATTCTGTCAGAGACAGCAAAGGACTTGGAAGAGCAGTTGAACGGAATGGATAGTGTCTTCAAAGGAGGATACAAGATGAACATCAACAAAAGTAAACCGAGGATAATGGAATGTAGTCGAATTAAGTCGGGTGACGCTGAGGGAATTAGATTAGAAAACGAGACACTTAAAGTAGTAAAGGAGTTTTGCTATTTGGGGAGCAAAATAACTGATGATGGTCGAAGTAGAGAGGATATAAAATGTAGACTGGCAATGGCAAGGAAAGCGTTTCTGAAGAAGAGAAATTTGTTAACATGGAGTATAGATTTATGTGTCAGGAAGTCGTTTCTGAAAGTATTTGTATGGAGTGTAGCCAGTATGGAAGTGAAACAGGGACGATAAATAGTTTGGGCAAGAAGAGAATAGAAGCTTTCGAAATGTGGTGCTACAGAAGAATGCTGAAGATTAGATGGGTAGATCACATAACTAATGAGGAAGTATTGAACAGAATTGGGGAGAAGAGGAGTTTGTGGCACAACTTGACTAGAAGAAGGGATCGGTTGGTAGGACATGTTCTGAGGCATCAAGGGATCACCAATTTAGCATTGGAGGGCAGCGTGGAGGGTAAAAATCATAGAGGGAGACCAAGAGATGAATACACTAAGCAGATTCAGAAGGATGTAGGCTGCAGTACGTACTGGGAGATGAAGAAGCTTGCACAGGATAGAGTAGCATGGAGAGCTGCATCAAACCAGTCTCAGGACTGAAGACCACAACAACAACAACATCAGACTAATGCATAAGGTATTTTAAATCATATTATCAAGAAGTATAAAATGAAAGGTACATATATAAATTTCTGAATGTGCGGGTGCAATTAGCAGGAAATCACTGAGATAGTGATATTATCAAGAATTACGATTTATTTTCTGTTATCAGACAGGAGTGTGGACGAGATAATTTTCAGCTGTTACCGATTCCCTGCTCTTGTCCATGTATTGGTGGTGTAGAATATATTTTAAATTCACTACTCTCAGATGCGAGCTCAGAGAATTAACCACTTACACATCCCATTAAATTATTTGTGTAGACGACGACTGACGTTGATAATGTAAAAAAAATATATATATTGTAGGTGTTTAACGATAGATTCTGAAGTAATAATAATGAACAGATTTCGGCTGCTATTGAAGGATGTCTACTGAGAAACTCAATACGTCGGCCACTACTGCTAAAACTTGTTAACGGAGGCGCGGACCTCCCAAACAGAATTTTGCCGGTTCCCCACTTCAGCTGCGGTCTCCTCCACAGTCGAATAATCGACAACCTGAATGCTCGATTCCCCTCTCCCCCTCCATCTACCTCCTGCATGAAGAGAAATGTAGGAATTTAAGTCTGCGTACAGGTTTTGCACCTCTGCATAAACTAAATCTGAGTGATAGTTATCGACGGAACGAAATATCCCTTACAGCTACTAAAGTATTACTATTAGTAACCTTATTTTGCCGTACTTGTCGTATATGAATCACGATTAACGATTTTACGTTATATATCATAGCGTCCATCAATATAGCCAACGATGAGGTTGCATCCTTTGAGTGCCTTCGGCTTTCTCGTCTTCTAGGTAATTTCTCTTTACGTCTCCTACACTCTCGTATGCCGTTGTAATACCGCGCTTATTAATGAAGATGGTGCTGGAATTATTTTAGCACACGACATCATGGTCTTTAGCGCCGGTACTTTAAACTGGGGAGGCAATGCGGTTAAAATGAGCATGCGTGTTAGAAATTATAACTGAAATGGGTTTTTACCCATTTTTATGCCCCCACACTTCTCAAACACACACACACACACACACACACACACACACACACACACACACACCGAACGATAGGTAAAAATGCTACCCATGTTGCACATCTTAAAAATAGTGGTGTAAAAAAAGAAAGCTCAAGGAACCGATCTTTAATCAAAAAAAATACGCCTCAAATTTAACAGTTTAGGTTTAGTTCGGGAATGATCGCATCCGTCATGACGTAGTTCTAGTAATCAGCACATACACAACTCGGCTGGTGCATATCTTTGGCAAATCGGTAAACAGATAACACGACACGATGCAGTCGTAATTAGTAAAGCTAATTTCCATTTTGGTTGACAGTTTCTCCCTCACAATTATTCACAGTTACTTTTCGCTAGAATTGTAGCTCATTTAATATCCGTAATAATTGAAAGTTCCCTTTGCGGTGTCGATACGTGTTTACAATGGAGATGAAACTGAATTAACTTTCTTTGCGGTTTCTTCGTATCAGCTAGCTGATGGCATCTATCTTTGTGCAGGTTCCAGAGTTTCACAGGAATGTGGAATCCATTTAATGTTTCCAACTTTGCAAAGATATAATATGAAGGACGTTATACGCAATCGAAATCACCGGCTTCTCTTGAAGAGTTACATGCATGTTATTTATAAGTTGATTTCTCGGAAATTAATTCAAAATATATCGACATGTCGTTAGAAACTGTGTAGACACTGGAAGAAACAGGAAATAGATCTATCGATTAGATAAATTGTAGTTCTGACAATGATAGTTGGGCCAATTAAAATATAAAACAAAGATTGAGTGCCTTCCAAGTCCAAAGAAAACATGTTAGTAATATCCTTGAGCGACAAAGAAGGCGTACATTTTTTTGCTCAAACGACGAGAGGAAAGCGCTTAAATTTAAGCAATGTGCTAACCAATTTCGTGTCGTAAAAATGCTTAAATTTAAGCAATGTGCAACCAGTTTGATATCATAAATTGTATAAACGGAATAAATATTGACAAGAAGTTCTACATATGCACCAAAATGAAAGTCGCAGAAGTACGAAAGAAAAATTATTCAAAAGCCTTAGCCAGGGCACCAATATCAAGGGATATCTACAACACTGTAACCTCTTGTTACACAGATTCCGGTTGTTATACAGAAAAGGAAGCCGCCAAATTACACTTACTTAAACTGTACATGTAGCGATGTCATT